>NC_090654.1:90398864-90698864 GCF_040937935.1 Hyperolius riggenbachi
AAGCTATAGCGGGTTCCTGTAAAGGTATCTAACGATAGATACTGTAATATAGGTGCCCCCCAGCCCCTGAAACCCCCTGCAGAAATCTCCTGCGCAATTACTCACCAAGCCTCTCACCGGGGGAGATCGCTGCAGCTCCGATCACAGCATCCCCGCCGCTCATAGCCTCGGTCTTCACTTCCATTACAGTATCTATAGTTAGATACTTTACAGGAACCTGCTAACTTAGGCTGAGGACACAAAATGAACCTTGCTAACTTAGGCTGAGGACACAAAATGAACCTTGCTAACTTAGGCTGAGGACACAAAATGAACCTTGCTAACTTAGGCTGAGGACACAAAATGAACCTTGCTAACTTAGGCTGAGGACACAAAATGAACCTTGCTAACTTAGGCTGAGGACACAAAATGAAGCAGAAATCCTCCCCCCTCCCCCCCACACACACACCATTTTATGTGGCCCAAGAGCAGCCAAGAGAAAATAATCTTTGCTGTATACTTGTAGGAATTTTGATTCAGGATGATACCATTTTTTGGCTAACTTAGAGATGACTTAGAAATGGTATAATCCTGATTCAAAACTCCTTTTTACTGATGTCTAACACGGTACAACATTCTACTGTTCCTGTATACTTGTGCCATTGATATTTCCATGGAGACAGCTGGCCATTGCAGATGTACAGCATGTACGCACGCGTAGTTTTCTGGCTTGTGCAAATTCGCGGTACACACTTAAAAGCATGGCATCTTTGCCCTTCCCACCCATACTGCCAAAAGTTGCAAGCAAGACAGCTGTTAGATGTTTGGAGCTTCCACACCTTCCATTCAAACCCCACAATACATGTAACGTCTGGTTAGCTGTGAGCAGATATGTGGAATACAGCTCAGGTTGCTGCTCTCCATTTCCTCCTTTTACTGCAGATGCCAACACACTGCCTTCCGATCCAGAGGAGCACACCAGTACAGGGGCCACATTCAGGTATCACACCTGAGATTTTTAGGGTGCCCATCAAAGACAATTTTATTAAACAATTTGGCCCCCAACCAAGGCCGAGTTTCAGATTTAGGTGATTGAGCGATCGAGTTTGACACCCCTGTTTTAAGGGATACCTGTACCCACAATCTGCAATCTGAACTGACCACAGTGGAATGTGCCTTGAAGGCTGACATACCTGTCTGCAGGGTCAGTGTTTTCCTGCAGCCACCGCTGCTCTCCGTAAGCAAATCTTTAAGTCTTTGAAATTATAGTCGAAGATAGTGAAATAGGAAGAGGCAGAGCTCTTCACTCTGTCCCACCCTGTTGCCAACCATTTCCGCATAATGCCAGCCCTCTGTGCGCGCTCCTGTGTGTGGCTGGCTCGTCCCGACTCATAGTGCAGAGTGTGTGCATGCCACAATGCCCTGGAATAGTTCTGGAGTTGTGGCCATATTGGTAAAAAACTTGAAGACAGCGGCAAGGGAGCTGCGAAATTCACACCAAGGGAATTATTAGGAACAGGTATGTACTGTATGTTTATTTATATGGATATGTTAAGTATATGGTATAGTATCCTTTAACTAAAAATTATCAAACTGACAAAGAGGTGTTTTGTATTATTTTTTAATTATTTGTGATAACGCATCATTCTAAAGAGAAATAGTACACTCTACAATTAAATGTTAAACCCCAACTGCGAGGAAAAATAGTTTTGAACAGCTTGGAAGGGAATCAGAACTTATATCGGGTTTTCAATGCTGCCTGTGACAATTCCCATCATTTCTGCTGCTGACAGGAAGTATGTGTATATGTCTTCAACAAAAATACGTAGTAACAAACAAAATGTTGTTAGATTGGGGTAGAGCACAACCTCCACCAAGTTACCTTTGCAGCCGCCCATTTCTTGTCTCTAGGATATCAACTGTTTATTAGTGACTAGTAGACCCAGCCCGTTTAAGAACGGGCTCTAGGTGTACGGCCGCCGCCAGTGTGCATGCGCGCGCACGCTGCGCCCGGCGCAGGTGCGTGCCCGCACCCGCCCACCTCGTTCCACCCGCACACGCCCACCTCGCTCGCCCGCACCCGCCCACCTTGCTCGCCCGTCTAGCTCCCTGGTCCCAGCTGTCAGTTACTGCGCACATGCGCAGTAACAAAAATCCTGGGACACGGACAAAACTACTGGACGCAGCGACAGTTAGCTTTTATTAGGTAGGATGTAGCTAACAACAAATTTTTGGTTCGCAAGCACATTTTCCACAAAAGTTTGTGAACAGGCAAACCGCTATAGACTTCAATGGGCAGGCAAATTTTACAACCTATAGGGACTGTTTCTGGCTACAAAAGTGGATGGAAAAGTTGTTTATAGGGGCCTAATACCTGGAGAGGGGTATGCCGGAGGGGAATCCATGGCAAAAGTCGAACCAACAATTATCTAGTTTACGCAGAGTCATGATTTAATCTCTAAAGGGCAAAAGTCACAGTACATTCCTAAATTTGTGGAGTTAAGTGCTTTAAAATGTCCGGCGTGCATACACGGCAATAAGGTAGTGTAAGGGTTAGGCCTAGTTCACACTGACAGACGAAATGCTGTATTTAACTCACCGCAAACAACTGCAAAGGGCTTGGTACTGCAGCAGCAAGAAATTGCACTGGGGACACAGAACAATAACTACCACTTTCTCTAGCAGCAGTACAGCTCTGTCCCTACACTCCATCACAGCAGCTACAGACACAAGGTAAAATGTCTGCCATGCCGGCATTTTTATGGGGGGGGGGGGGGGGGGAGGTGGTCCAGGTGGGAGGGATAGCTAAATTGGTTGCCAGGTGTCTGCTGACTCTGAGGTGAGGGGTCAAATTTTTTTCCATGAGGATGTATAAGGGTGGGTCGAACACGCAATGTGTTCCCCTGCTGACGTAAACACTAACACCAGGTGAACAGTTCGAGCCATCTCTACTGTTTATATTAAAGCTGTGGCTGTCTCAAAGACAGGACGGGAGCTAAGCCATTCCAATGGGGATAAATACAGAAATAAAAATTCAAAACATGTTTTAAAGCCAATGGGTATCTATTTAAAAAAGAAAAAGTCAGATACTCACCTAAGGAGAGGGAAGGCTCGGTCCTAATGAGCCTTCCCTCTCCTCTCCCGGTGCCCTCGGTGCTGCGCTGGCTCCCCCGTTCGCGTCCGCCGCCGCAGGGACTTCGGAGGTCTTCGGGAGCACTCGGGCTTCCGAAGACGGGCCGCTCCATACTACGTACGCGCGAGTGCGTCATAGAGGGCGCTCGCGCATGCGTAGTATGGAGCGGCCGCGTCATCGGGAGCCCGAGTGCTCCCGCAGGCTTCCGAAAGGTCCCTTCGGCATGCGGAAGTGGCAGTATTTGACCGAACTGGTCGAATACTACCACGGGGGATCCTGCGCGGGACCGGGCACCGGGAGAGGAGGGGGAAGGCTCATTAGGACCGAGCCTTCCCTCTCCTTAGGTAAGTATCTGACTTTTTCTTTTTTAATCTGGTAAACATTCACTTTAAAGTCTTTCTTACTGTCCATAACTAAAGTAAAAAATTGCCCTGGATTTAAGCTTGAAGACCGCACTTTTAGATGTGCTCCTTGTCACATAACCCTAGTGGCCGGCAGAGCCAGGCAGAGGCATAGGCGAGAGAGGTTCCAGCCTCAGGGCGCAGTGTAAGAGTGTACAACTCACTCAGCCATCATTCCTCTATTGTGTTTGAAACAGAGAGAAATAAGAAAAGGGGATACATGGCAGTGACTGCAAGCCAGATAACTAGAGATTAAGGTGTTGTTGCCCCTGGGGCAAATCTTAGTCTAATAGCAATGAGTGTGTGATGGCTGGAATGGAGGGGCACACTTTGGTGTCTCAGCCTTGGGTGGTGGAGGACCATGTCCCGGCTCTGGTGGCCAGACCATTTAAAGGGACTCCGAACTCTGAAAAAAAAGGAAAGTTGTACTCACCAGGGGCTTTTTCCAGCCCAGTGCTGGTCGGGAGGTCCCACGCCGGCGTCCTGGCTCCTCTCCTTCTCCCCGCTCCGGAATGGCTGGCAGGCCGCAGCCCGGGCGACACTCTCCCGAGTGTCGGGCTGCTTCTTCCGCATATGACGCGGATTACGTCACACGCCGGCCGCCTCGCGTCATCACGGCGGCCGGCGTGAAAGTACTGCGCATGCGCCGTACCTCCCGACCAGCACTGGGCTGGAAAAAGCCCCTGGTGAGTACAACTTTCCTTTTTTTTCAGAGCTCGGAGTCCCTTTAATGCCTTCCAATCGATGTCGACAGACAGACTATCCAACCTCGCGGATGCAATCAGTGCACTGAAACCGCTGGAATTAGGCAGCACACAGACTAGGAGGGAGCGTGCGAGCGACACAAACCCTTTACATAACTATATTTTGGGTACAGGGCTGCCACCACCTCTGTGAAGGACAGAGGGCCAATTCTGACTATAATAAACCTGCGAATAAAACCATACAATCCTTCAGGGTAGCGAATCTTCAGAAAGTTTAGGATTTTTTTTTCTGCTGTGCGGAAAGCAGATACAGTATATACTGTATAGCCCAGATAAAATAAAAGGTAAAAATAAATAAATGAACACTTAAAGCTTTTGGAAGAAAGATGTTCTTTTGAGAGGAAGTCCAAGAAAGTTCCTTTGTTTTAGAATAAAAGTCTGTCAAAATGGCAGCTAGCCTGTTATTGTCGTGCTAGCTGCTCGCAATTCTTATGTGATGGTAATTGGAGAACTGTTTGCTGAAAATGCTTTGTGAGCACAGAGAGGCTCTGATTACCGGTGATCTGCAGTATCACTGGGAATACAGATGTATACCAGATTATAAGTGATCTGCAGTATCACCAATAATCCGATATACCAGCTAACCTCTGTACTAGAGTAGAGTGTAGTGTTTGGTGTAACAGTAACACTAAGAGGACTGAGCCTCAGTGCAGTGGGAAGTACTGCACGGCTTCCTTCCGAAGACCTGAACTCTCCAAGGCAGGAGGAGTCAGGCTGCGAGTAGGAAGGTAAGTCTGAGAGTGACACTCAGGAGAAAGTGTCACTAACAGGACGGGGAACCGCCTCCAATAGTGAGGTTGGTTCTCGAGGTCAGACAAGCCAGATCGTAACACACGGACAGATAAAGTACAAATTCAGAAGGCAGAGGCGGAGTCTAGGTACAGGCAGAGTTCGGCAACAGGGAATCAGAAATAGCAAGGTACAAGATCAGAATACAAGAGGATGGTCAGGCAGGCAGAAGGTCATAACAGTTAATCACAATCAAACTAGTACTTTAAGCTATCAACAGAATCTAGCTAAGTGTAGGATTACAGCTCCAGCTGGTCCCGGCACACTTAAGGATCTGACTACGGGTCTGAGTGCTCCCACGTATGTGTTCGCAACGCCAGACAAAGAGCAAGTGAACAGCCAGCAGTATATATACACAAGGACCTCTCCAGGACCTCCCTAATTGCTGGACCAATGAGAGTAGTGGAAAATGTCAGCTGACCCGCCTGGTCAGCTGACTCCCTTCTGGCTGTTATTTAAGGTCTGCCTCTGTGCGCGCGCGCGTGTCACTCTGAATCTAGGTGGACTATCTGTCCCAGCCACACCAGTACTGTTTTGCAATGTATCCAGTGAACCGAGTGCGGGAGCCGCCTCCAATGCGGATTCCGCCGCTCTGCCTATGCGGCATGCGGCATTTTTTCCACGTTGTGACGCCATGCTGGACGCGGAAATAGCAGCCTCACCTTGAGAGGCAGCGGCTTTTCCGCGTTTCATCACAGTACCCCCGTCCCCCGTCCCCCCCGAGGAGTGGACTCCGGACAACTCCTACCAGGTTTCTCAGGGTGTAAGGCATGAAACTCTTTCCTCAATTCATCGGCATGCATGCGAGTCCCCGGTACCCATTGTCTCTCCTCAATGCCATACCCCTTCCAGTGTACCAGATACTGTACCGAGTTCTGGACAATGCGTGAGTCCAAAATTTTCTCTATTTCGAACTCAGGTTGACAATCTACCAGGACAGGAGGAGGAGGAGTAGGGCCCATATGGACTGCAGGTTTGAGCAGGGATACGTGAAATTACCTTACCCCACGCATGCTGGCGGGAAGATCAACGGTATAGGTAACGTTGTTAATCTTTTTCACTATCGGAAACGGACCGACAAACTTGGGGCCTAATTTGTCTGAGGGCTGTTTCAGGGTCAAATGACGTGTGGATACTCACACCAAGTCTCCTGGCTGGAAGCTCCACTCCACCGAACGTCTTTTATCAGCTTGACCCTTCTGATTCAAAAACGCCTTTTGCAAACTATCTCTCACCGTGCGCCAAATGTTTTTAAAAGACTTTGCCAGGCCTCCAGAGCTGGAAACGGGGTGGAGGCCACTGGCAATGGTGAGAATTTGGGCAATCTTCCAGACACTACCTGGAACGGAGAAAATCCGGTGGAAGAGCTTCTCAAATTATTTTGCGCGAACTCCGCTAAAGGCAGAAATTTGACCCAGTCGTTCTGCGCCTCTGCAACGTAGCACCTCAAAAATTGCTCTAAAGACTGATTGGTTCTCTCTCCGTTTGACCATTGGTCTGTGGGTGGTAGCCCGATGAAAACAACAGGTTCATGCCCATTTGTTGGCAAAATGCCCTCCAAAATCTAGAAACGAACTGGACTCCCCGATCCGACACTTTGTTTTCCGGAATGCCGTGTAGCCGGAAAAGATGTGTGATAAACAAGTCGGCCAATTCCTGGGCCGAGGGGAGTCCTTTCAAGGGCACAAAATGGGCCATTTTACTGAAGCGGTCGACTACCACCCAAATGACCGACATACCCTCTGACCTGGGAAGCTCACCTACAAAATCCATGGACAAGTGAGTCCATGGTTCACTCGGGGTGGGCAAAGGCTGCAAGGTACCCACAGGTGCCAGCCGGGAGGGTTTACTTTTTGCGCATACAGCACACTCCCTAATGAACTCCCTGCAGTCTGCTGCCAGAGAAGGCCACCAAGCACACCTGGATACCAGATCCTGAGTTCTGGCTGCCCCCGGGTGTCCCGCATTCTTGTGGGAATGAAACATCTGTAAAATGCGGAGACGAAAGGGTAAGGGCACAAACATGACCCCTTCCGGTTTCCCCTCAGGGACATCCTGCTGGAAGGGACTCAGGGTCTCTGTCCAGTCCTCCCAAGTCTCAGTTGCCGCTAGCACTAACCTCTGTGGGATAATGGATTCTGGGTCAGAGGGCTGGGCTGTCTCCAGCTCAAAACATCTGGACAGGGCATCTGCCTTGATGTTCTTGCTGCCCGGGGTGTACGTAATAATGAACCTGAACCTCGAAAAGAACAATGACCATCGAGCCTGTCGGGGACTTAACCTCTTAGCCCCCTCGATGTACTCCAGGTTCTTGTGATCAGTGTACACTGTAATGGTATGCTCTGCTCCTTCCAGCCAGTGACGCTATTCTTCAAAGGCAAGTTTAATGGCCAGGAGCTCTCTGTTGCCGATATCGTAGTTTCTCTCCACCGGGGAGAACCTACGAGAGAAATAAGCACAAGGATGTAATCTTCCCTGCAGGGGCACCTCTAGCCATTTTTTCACTCCAGGTGAGAAAAAGGGACAGAGGAAGGTGCAGGGGACAGAAGGAGGCACAGGAGGACAGAAGGAGGCAGAGTGGGACTGAAAGAGGAACAGGGAGGCAGAGGGAGCACAAGGGGACAAATAAAGGCAAAGGGGGCATAGGGAGGCACAGGGGAACATAAGGAGACACAAAGGGGCACAGAAGGAGGCACTAAGGAGGACAGAAGGAGACACAAGGCATAGAGGTGGCAGATGCCTGCAACTTATGCTATATAAATGCAGCAGAAGCAAGTAATCGAACACCCACCAGGCGGGGCTTAGTCGGGGGGGCTTAATGTGGGGGTGGGCCTTAATCCAGCAACATGGCACCCCCAGGACCAATGGCACTCTAGGCAATGGCCTGTACTGCCTATGCCTAGAGGCGCCCCTGCTTCCCTGTAACCCTGATCGCTGAGACAGCACAGCCCCCACCCCGACCTCCGAGGCGTCCACCTCGACAATAAAGGGGTAAGAGGTGTCGACATGCCTCAGGATGGGTGCTGAACAAAACAAGGTTTTCAGGGTAGAGAACGCTTGTAGGGCTTCTGGGGTCCAGTGGTTAGTATCTGCCCCTTTTTTTGTGAGACTAGTGAGGGGTGAGATAACAGTGGAGTACCCCTTTATGAACCTCCGATAGTAGTTAGCAAAGCCTAAGAATCTCTGCAAAGACTTTAACCCCACGGGTTGGGGCCACTCTATCACAGCAGAGACCTTGGCAGGATCCATTGACAGACCCGAAGTGGAAATAATGTACCCCAAAAAAGAAACAGATGTCACCTCGAAAATACATTTTTCCAACTTTGCATAAAGCGAGTTCTGCCTCAGTTTGTCCAGTACAATTCGGACATGTGTTCTGTGCTCAGAGAGGTTGTTGAAAAAGATAAGTATATCGTCCAGGTATACTAACACGAACCTGCCCAACACCTCTCTGAATACCTCATTAATCAATTCCTGGAAGACGGACGGGGCGTTACACAACCCGAAGGGCATCACCAAGTACTCATAGTGCCCGTCGGGTGTGTTAAAGGCCGTCTTCCATTCATCGCCCTTTCTGATCCTCACCAGGTTGTATGCGCCCCGCAAGTCTAATTTTGAAAAGACTTTAGCGTTGGTAACTTGAGTGAAAAGGTCATCCATTAGGGGCAAGGGGTAACGATTTTTTATCGTGATTTTATTCAGGCCCCGGTAATCTATGCACGGTCGCAGACTCCCGTCTTTTTTCTTAACAAAGAAAAACCCTGCACCTGCGGGCGACCGGGATGGTCGAATGAACCCCTTAGCTAAATTCTCACGAATATACTCTTGCATGGCCAGTTTCTCTGGCCCGGACAAATTGTAAAGATGACCCCTAGGGGGCATACAACCAGTTTGGAGATCAATGGGGCAATCAAATGGGCGATGCGGCGGTAACTTGTCAGCGGCCTTAGGACAGAACACATCGGCATACTCAGAATACTGTACTGGAACCCCTTCCAACTGAACCCTGGTCTGGCCCAATGTCACCTTCCCTAAACACTGCTGGCGACAATGATCGGACCAGCTGGTTACCTGACCCGTAGCCCAGTCTATTTGTGGTAAATGGACTTGTAACCACGGCATGCCTAGGATGATAGTGGAGGTTGACATATGTAATACGAAAAACTGTAGTTGTTCCCCATGCAGTACCCCTATCGTGACCTTCACCTCCGGGGTCTGTGACAGGGAACGATTCCGTTGCAGAGGGGAATCGTCTACTGCCGTGACCTGAATGGGGGGTCTCACTGGAGTGAGAGGAATACCCAACTCCTAAGCAAATTCAAAGTTCATTAAATTAGCTGCTGAGCCAGAATCAATAAAAGCCTCAGTGGCTACAGACTTATTATCCCATGTAATCGTACAAGGGAGAAGCAATTTTTTCTCTTTAAGGGGTGAAAATTGTGTGCCTAGGGTGTCACCCCCCACTACTCCTAAGCAGACTCGTTTCCCGGCTTGTTAGGGCAGTTTCGCACTCTATGCCCCGCTTCTGCACAGTACAGGCACAGTTGTTCAGTCATTCTCCGCCTTCGTTTCACCTGGGTCAGTTTTGATCGACCAATCTGCATTGGCTCGGGTGGAGGCAAGGCCGGAGAGGGTGAGACAGGCGGAGATGGCGTTACTAGCAGTGGTGCTCACCGCCAGGTCGTGATCACGCTTACGCGTGGATTCACGACCATTTTGACGCATTCCGCCTCGGACACGCTAAGCCGTGAATAGATTTTCAACCATGAAAATCTGCTTCGGCTTCGCGTGAATGCGGACAGAAATCCGCATTCACGCTCGTGAAACCCGGCACTGAAGTCGTGGTTAGCGGAAATGCGTCAAACTATGCGGAAGTGACACATTGCAGGCCAATCAGAGGGCCCCAGCCAGGCCCTAGCAACCAATCACAGGAGGGGAGCTATGCCCTCCCCTCCTGAATATAAAGCGGCGGCCATGATGGAAAAGCTCTGTCCTTGGTAGACTGTGGTGCTGAGAGGATTATCTCCAGGCCATTGTTGTTTGAGCAAGTGCATTTATTGTGTTAAAAACAAAGCGTTTTTTTAGCTAACACTGCTCTTATACTGTACACAGTTAGCTAGTCAGTGAGTGATTGCTGTAGTTAGTTGTAGTCAGTGTAGTGTAGTGGGAGTGTGGGAGTCTAGTGATTATTTAACTGTGTGTAGTGCAGGCAGGTTCAGTGCTGCAGTGTAGTCAGTGTAGTGGGAGTGGGGATTATCTGTGTGTAGTGCAGGCAGGCAGGTTAGTGAAGCTGCAGTGTTCACTTGTATATTCCAGTGACAGTTATACACTTGTACTATTTGCAGGCAGCCAGTCACACCGCCGGCGCCGCCACTCTCTGCCAGCGCTGTTCATTCATTCTGTCAGTGACCTTGTGCCGTGCCCAGTGTCCACTGCTCGCTCGCTGGCATATAAGCATCTCATTACACAGTGTGACATCCTTGTGTGCCCACTGCATCCTTCAGTGACCTAGTTGTATATCCAGTGCCCACTGCTGTGCCCACTGCATCCTTCAGTGACCTTGTACTGTGCCCACTGCATCCTTCAGTGACCTAGTTGTATATCCAGTGCCCACTGCTGTGCCCACTGCATCCTTCAGTGACCTTGTACTGCGCCCACTGCATCCTTCAGTGACCTAGTTGTATATCCAGTGCCCACTGCTGTGCCCACTGCATCCTTCAGTGACCTTGTACTGTGCCCACTGCATCCTTCAGTGACCTAGTTGTATATCCAGTGCCCACTGCTGTGCCCACTGCATCCTTCAGTGACCTTGTACTGTGCCCACTGCATCCTTCAGTGACCTAGTTGTATATCCAGTGCCCACTGCTGTGCCCACTGCACCCTTCAGTGACCTTGTACTGTGCCCACTGCATCCTTCAGTGACCTAGTTGTATATCCAGTGCCCACTGCTGTGCCCACTGCATCCTTCAGTGACCTTGTACTGTGCCCACTGCATCCTTCAGTGACCTAGTTGTATATCCAGTGCCCACTGCTGTGCCCACTGCATCCTTCAGTGACCTTGTACTGTGCCCACTGCATCCAGTGATTCATTACTAGCAACATGTCTGGCAGGGTTTCGCGGGGTGAGAGGAAAGGGAGTTCAATTGCCTCAGCCACTTCTGGGACTGCTCCACGTCCAGGGAGAGGATGCCCAGCTGTACGTGGTCGTGATGCAGCAGAAAGGGGGGCAGCAAAGCCTGGGCCGAGTCAGCGGACGCCATTGTCCAAATATTTTAAAGTTTCTGGTCCCCGTGTGGTGGTTGAGCAAATGGAACCTGACGTACTCATGGACATCATGACTTCCTCCCAGACCTCTACTGTGAGCACCACTCCAAGCAGCAGCCAACGTCCCACGCTTGTTGTGACATCCACCCCAGCACCCACTGGTCAGCAGCCCTCCCAGGATGACAGCGTTCTGTCCCTCAGTCCGGCATCTGGGAACCTGCTGATGCAAGAAGCTCAGGACTTACTGGGGACTGATGTGGCAGAGATTGAGATCGGGCCACAATCACAAGCGTTGTTGAGTTCTGGTGATGAAGAAGAGGGGTCTGTGTCTGGGGATGTAGGGACAGAAGAGGAGGCGGGGGAGTCAGAGGAAGAGCTGGATTATGATGATGCTGCTGATGATGACGACGTTGTGGACCTTAACTATGTGCAGCCTGCTGAGTCCGTGGAAGAATGGTCAGAGCAGGATGACGAGTCACCTCGGCCTAGGCAAGGATATCGCCATATGTCAGGCAGGGGCAGGGGCATCGGCAGCAGTGGGCGTGGAAGAAGTAGACAGGACACTGCTTCAGCCGGCACCACCACCATGCAACCCCCGGCAACTACTACCACACATTGTTCCGCTGCACCCTCTGCTAGTGGGGGCCGCAGTAAATTAAAGTCACCAGTGTGGGATTGCTTTGACGAATGTACTGATGACAAAAGGTATGCGGTGTGCAGGTTATGCAGCAAAAGATTGAGCCGTGGGAAAAGTCTGAGCAAGATGGGTACCTCATCCCTCCAGGGCCACCTGAGAAGCCACCACTGCCGCGAGTATGCGGAGTTTAAGAGGAAGCAGGCACTGCTGGTAGGGGTTCCTGAGAGCAGAAGGCCCACCAGCGCAGCAGCATCATCCCTCCCTCAGGGTCGTGAATCCCCCACAGCAGCAGCAGTAGTAGCACGCAAGCGCTCTTCCACCTCGGCTACTCAGGACACAGACATTGAGGCTGGCAGCCAGTGTTCGTCTCTCTCCTCTGTCTCCCCTGCATCCCAGCGTCGTCAGACCCTGCTGAGCGACACCTTTCAGGGTCTGACCAAGCCTCTGCCTCCAAGCCACAAGCGGATCCGCAAACTAAATGGCTTGCTGGCCCGGGCCATGGCATCACAGCTGCTTCTCTACTCCCTGGTGCAGGAGGGGAGCGCAATGCAGACGCTGCTCCAATTTGGCATCCCCGAGTGGCAAGTCCCCAGTCGCCACTATTTCAGCAGGAGCGCGATCCCAGCACTCCACAAGTTTGCGGTGGAAAACGTGGCCCGTTCCCTGGACTACTCTGTGGGCAAGCGGGTCCACGTGACCATGGACTCGTGGAGTAGCAGATTTGGGACAGGTCGCTACCTGTCCTTTACGGCCCACTGGGTGACACTGATGGAAGGTAGGGAGGACAAGAGCGCATCAGCCCAGCTAGTGGTGCCACCACGCGGGATCAGGGGGGATGCAGAAGGGTCCTGTCACGACACTCCCTCTGCACCCGGAAAGCAAGCCCGCCTCGGCAGCAGCAGCGCCAAGCCTTGGCACTGCCAAGCCCTTTTAAAATTGGTGACCCTGGGGAAGAAGAGTCTTACGGCCACCAACGTCCTGGCCGCCCTCAGGAAGCAGGAGCGGAGGTGGCTGACCCCCAGAGGCCTGGAAGTGGGGTATGTGGCAGCCGATAACGGGGCCAACCTGGTGGCAGCAGTGCAGCAGGGAAACCTCCAGCACATCCCCTGCTTGGCCCACGTGCTCAATCTTGTGGTGCAGCGCTTCTTGCGCACCTACCAGAGGATGAGCGAGCTGCTGCAGGATGCCCGGGCGGTGGTACGCTTTTTCCGCCTGTCAGCCACTGCCTCTGCACTCTTGTCCACCTTACAGCAGCAGTATGGAAGGCCACAACACCGGCTGATCATCGACATGCCAGTTCACTGGAATTCGACTCTGGCCATGTTGGGGCGGCTGTGTCAGCACAGGCTGGCTCTTAGGGCCTACATGCTAGACCCAAGTGTCCCCAGCAACCAGCAAGTCCCCATGATTACTGCCACTCAGTGGACACTGATGCAGCAAGTATGCCTGGTGCTGAGTCCCTTCCTGGAGGCAACCAAGATGGTCAGTGAGGAGCGGGCCTCTGTGTGCCAGTGGGTGCCCTTGGTTTGTCTACTGGAGCAGGCAAAGGACAATTTAATTGAGCGTGGGGATGAAGCCCTGAGGCAGTTGGAAGAACAGGAGCAGATAGCAGCACAGTCCAGCTCAGAGGAGGGCTCACAGCAGTAGTGGAAGAGTTGGAGGTCCCTAACCTGAATGAGGAGGAGGAGGAGGAGCAGAGTGCAGCAGGCGTTGTACGTGAATGGCGGTTTGAGGAGGACAACGACATGGCACAGGAAGAGGACAGGCATGCGTTATGGGACAATGGCGAGGACGAGGAAGATCTTGCTGGCAGGGCCCACTTGTTTCCCATGGCTGTGCACATGTTGCGCTGCCTTCGCAGGGACCCCCGGGTGATCCAGATGCGTTCAAGGGAGGACATCTGGATTACCTTGATGCTTGATCCCCGTCTGAAGGGGAAGCTGGGAGACTTAATGACGCCATCCACCACCGAGCAACGCACAAGGGAGTTGAAGGAGGCCCTTGTGCGCAGACTACTGGAAGCATTCCCCCAGCCTTCCACCCCCACTGTAACTGCTCTGCCAAGCCAGCAAGAGGTGCCTGCCATTGCCACTAGCAGCACAACAACAACCACCAGCACCAGCAGCAGCAGCAGCAACTGGCGCCCCGGAGACCTGAAGAGCCTAAGCAAGAGCCTGTATGCAGTGCAGCAGCCCAGAACAGAGGTGCCCGCCACAGCATCCACCACCAACCAGCACAAGCATTGACTGACCACCATGGTGTCTGACTATATGGGGTCATCCAGCGGGCTCAATGACACCAACAGCCCTGTGGACCCCTTGGAGTACTGGGTCAAGAGACTGGACATCTGGAGCGAGCTTTCCCAGTATGCCCTGGAACTCCTATCCTGCCCTCCCTCCAGTGTCCTCTCAGAGAGATGCTTTAGTGCGGCCGGTGGCGTGGTCACAGAGAAGGGCTCTCGGCTCTCCCACGCCTCTGTGGACAAACTCACCTTCCTGAAAATCAACCAGGCTTGGGTGGAAGGTGAGTTCCTGGCCCCTATTGTCGGACACAGGGGGACATGAAGTGGCTGCTGCATGTGCTGTTGTTAACTATGCCTGCCTTTATAAAGACAGTTACTACCTGCCTAGTGCCTACCTTGGTTAATTTTTTGGTGTTATGGTACTACTACCAGTAAGTTGCCATGGTCCTCCTTCTGAGCTGCTGAACTGACCGCCCGCTTTGTCCTCCTGACTCAGTCGCTACTACACTCTGCGTTCACACCGCCCGGGTCACTGGGTGCATTTAATGTTTTGGCCAGCACTATGACGCTGTGCTACTACTACTACCACCAGTATGTTGCCATGGTCCTTCTGTGCTGCTGAACTGACCGCCCGCATTGTCCTCCTCCTCCTGACTCAGTCGCTTCCACCAATGTACTCTGTCTGCGTTATCACTGCCCGGGTCACCGGGTGCATTTAATTTTTTCGGCCAGCACTATGACACTGTGCTACTACTACTACCACCAGTATGTTGGCATGGTCCTTCTGTGCAGCTGCTGCTGAACTGACCGCCCGCTTTGTCCTCCTCCTCCTCCTGACTCAGTCGCTTCCCGCTGTTGCACTCTGCGTTCACACTGCCCGGGTCACCGGGTGCATTTAATTGTTTGGCCAGCACTATGACGCTGTGCTGCTACTACTACCACCAGTATGTTGCCATGGTCCTTCTGTGCTGCTGCTGCTGCTGAACTGAACGCCCACTTTGTCCTCCTCCTCCTCCTGACTCAGTCGCTACCACGGTACCACCAATGCACTCTGTCTGCGTTATCACTGCCCGGGTCACCGGGTGCATTTAATTTTTTGGCCAGCACTATGACACTGTGCTACTACTACTACCACCAGTATGTTGGCATGGTCCTTCTGTGCTGCTGCTGCTGAACTGACCGCCCGCATTGTCCTCCTCCTCCTGACTCAGTCGCTTCCCGCTGCTGCACTCTGCGTTCACACTGCCCGGGTCACCGGGTGCATTTAATTTTTTGGCCAGCACTATGACGCTATGCTGCTACTACTACCACCAGTATGTTGCCATGGTCCTTCTGTGCTGCTGCTGCTGAACTGACCGCCCGCTTTGTCCTCCTCCTCCTCCTGACTCAGTCGCTTCCCGCTGCTGCACTCTGCGTTCACACTGCCCGGGTCACCGGGTGCATTTAATTTTTTGGCCAGCACTATGACACTGTGCTACTACTACTACCACCAGTATGTTGGCATGGTCCTTCTGTGCTGCTGCTGCTGAACTGACCGCCCGCATTGTCCTCCTCCTCCTCCTGACTCAGTCGCTTCCCGCTGCTGCACTCTGCGTTCACACTGCCCGGGTCACCGGGTGCATTTAATTGTTTGGCCAGCACTATGACGCTGTGCTGCTACTACTACCACCAGTATGTTGCCATGGTCCTTCTGTGCTGCTGCTGAACTGAACGCCCACTTTGTCCTCCTCCTCCTCCTGACTCAGTCGCTACCACGGTACCACCAATGCACTCTGTCTGCGTTATCACTGCCCGGGTCACCGGGTGCATTTAATTTTTTGGCCAGCACTATGACACTGTGCTACTACTACTACCACCAGTATGTTGGCATGGTCCTTCTGTGCTGCTGCTGCTGAACTGACCGCCCGCATTGTCCTCCTCCTCCTGACTCAGTCGCTTCCCGCTGCTGCACTCTGCGTTCACACTGCCCGGGTCACCGGGTGCATTTAATTTTTTGGCCAGCACTATGACGCTGTGCTGCTACTACTACCACCAGTATGTTGCCATGGTCCTTCTGTGCTGCTGCTGCTGCTGAACTGAACGCCCGCTTTGTCCTCCTCCTGACTCAGTCGCTACCACGGTACCACCAATGCACTCTGTCTGCATTATCACTGCCCGGGTCACCGGGTGCATTTAATTTTTTGGCCAGCACTATGACGCTGTGCTGCTACTACTACCACCAGTATGTTGCCATGGTCCTTCTGTGCTGCTGCTGCTGCTGAACTGAACGCCCACTTTGTCCTCCTCCTCCTCCTGACTCAGTCGCTACCACGGTACCACCAATGCACTCTGTCTGCGTTATCACTGCCCGGGTCACCGGGTGCATTTAATTTTTTGGCCAGCACTATGACACTGTGCTACTACTACTACCACCAGTATGTTGGCATGGTCCTTCTGTGCTGCTGCTGCTGAACTGACCGCCCGCATTGTCCTCCTCCTCCTGACTCAGTCGCTTCCCGCTGCTGCACTCTGCGTTCACACTGCCCGGGTCACCGGGTGCATTTAATTTTTTGGCCAGCACTATGACGCTGTGCTGCTACTACTACCACCAGTATGTTGCCATGGTCCTTCTGTGCTGCTGCTGCTGCTGAACTGAACGCCCGCTTTGTCCTCCTCCTGACTCAGTCGCTACCACGGTACCACCAATGCACTCTGTCTGCATTATCACTGCCCGGGTCACCGGGTGCATTTAATTTTTTGGCCAGCACTATGACGCTGTGCTGCTACTACTACCACCAGTATGTTGCCATGGTCCTTCTGTGCTGCTGCTGCTGCTGAACTGAACGCCCACTTTGTCCTCCTCCTCCTCCTGACTCAGTCGCTACCACGGTACCACCAATGCACTCTGTCTGCGTTATCACTGCCCGGGTCACCGGGTGCATTTAATTTTTTGGCCAGCACTATGACACTGTGCTACTACTACTACCACCAGTATGTTGGCATGGTCCTTCTGTGCTGCTGCTGCTGAACTGACCGCCCGCATTGTCCTCCTCCTCCTGACTCAGTCGCTTCCCGCTGCTGCACTCTGCATCACTCTGCATTCACACTGCCCGGGTCACCGGGTGCATTTAATTTTTTGGCCAGCACTATGACGCTGTGCTGCTACTACTACCACCAGTATGTTGCCATGGTCCTTCTGTGCTGCTGCTGATCTGAACGCCCGCTTTGTCCTCCTCCTCCTCCTCCTGACTCAGTCGCTACCACGGTACCACCAATGCACTCTGTCTGCGTTATCACTGCCCGGGTCACCGGGTGCATTTAATTTTTTGGCCAGCACTATGACACTGTGCTACTACTACTACCACCAGTATGTTGGCATGGTCCTTCTGTGCTGCTGCTGCTGAACTGACCACCCGCATTGTCCTCCTCCTCCTGACTCAGTCGCTTCCCGCTGCTGCACTCTGCGTTCACACTGCCCGGGTCACCGGGTGCATTTAATTGTTTGGCCAGCACTATGACGCTGTGCTGCTACTACTACCACCAGTATGTTGCCATGGTCCTTCTGTGCTGCTGCTGCTGCTGAACTGAACGCCCACTTTGTCCTCCTCCTCCTCCTGACTCAGTCGCTACCACGGTACCACCAATGCACTCTGTCTGCGTTATCACTGCCCGGGTCACCGGGTGCATTTAATTTTTTGGCCAGCACTATGACACTGTGCTACTACTACTACCACCAGTATGTTGGCATGGTCCTTCTGTGCTGCTGCTGCTGAACTGACCGCCCGCATTGTCCTCCTCCTCCTGACTCAGTCGCTTCCCGCTGCTGCACTCTGCGTTCACACTGCCCGGGTCACCGGGTGCATTTAATTTTTTGGCCAGCACTATGACGCTGTGCTGCTACTACTACCACCAGTATGTTGCCATGGTCCTTCTGTGCTGCTGCTGAACTGAACGCCCGCTTTGTCCTCCTCCTCCTCCTGACTCAGTCGCTACCACGGTACCACCAATGCACTCTGTCTGCGTTATCACTGCCCGGGTCACCGGGTGCATTTAATTTTTTGGCCAGCACTATGACGCTGTGCTGCTACTACTACCACCAGTATGTTGCCATGGTCCTTCTGTGCTGCTGCTGAACTGAACGCCCGCTTTGTCCTCCTCCTCCTCCTGACTCAGTCGCTACCACGGTACCACCAATGCACTCTGTCTGCGTTATCACTGCCCGGGTCACCGGGTGCATTTAATTTTTTGGCCAGCACTATGACACTGTGCTACTACTACTACCACCAGTATGTTGGCATGGTCCTTCTGTGCTGCTGCTGCTGAACTGACCGCCCGCATTGTCCTCCTCCTCCTGACTCAGTCGCTTCCCGCTGCTGCACTCTGCATCACTCTGCATTCACACTGCCCGGGTCACCGGGTGCATTTAATTTTTTGGCCAGCACTATGACGCTGTGCTGCTACTACTACCACCAGTATGTTGCCATGGTCCTTCTGTGCTGCTGCTGCTGCTGATCTGAACGCCCGCTTTGTCCTCCACCTCCTCCTGACTCAGTCGCTACCACGGTACCACCAATGCACTCTGTCTGCGTTATCACTGCCCGGGTCACCGGGTGCATTTAATTTTTTGGCCAGCACTATGACACTGTGCTACTACTACTACCACCAGTATGTTGGCATGGTCCTTCTGTGCTGCTGCTGCTGAACTGACCGCCCGCATTGTCCTCCTCCTCCTGACTCAGTCGCTTCCCACTGCTGCACTCTGCGTTCACACTGCCCGGGTCACTGGGTGCATTTAATTTTTTGGCCAGCACTATGACACTGTGCTACTACTACTACCACCAGTATGTTGCCATGGTCCTTCTGTTCTGTGCTGCTGAACTGACCGCCCGCATTGTCCTCCTCCTCCTGACTCAATCGCTTCCACCAATGTACTCTGTCTGCGTTCACACTGCCCGGGTCACCGGGTGCATTTAATTTTTTGGCCAGCACTATGACGCTGTGCTGCTACTACTACCACCAGTATGTTGCCATGGTCCTTCTGTGCTGCTGAATTGACCGCCCGCATTGTCCTCCTCCTCCTGACTCACTCGCTTCCACCAATGTACTCTGTCTGCGTTCACACTGCCCGGGTCACCGGGTGCATTTAATTTTTTGGCCAGCACTATGACGCTGTGCTGCTACTACTACTACCAGTATGTTGCCGTGGTCCTTCTGTGCTGCTGAACTGACCGCCCGCATAGTCCTTCTCCTGACTCAGTCGCTACCACCACTGCACTCTGCGTTCACACTGCCCGTGTCCACTGACAACTCTGCTGCGATGTCATTGCTAATTGCTGCAAAAAAAAAAAAAAATTACAAAAACCTCTCTGGGGCCTTTTTGGCGTCAGCTACTCATCCTGCTCCAGCGGTACCTTCGCCGCCAAGTGCCATTGGAACTCGCCTTCACCTCTTTGATTGCTTAACGCGTATATCCCTTTTTAAAACCACGTATTACCAATTAATAGCCCCATTTACAGTGGTGATTTTGTCTTTAAAAGCCATTAAAAAAAAAATTTTGGGGGGGGAATATTTTATGTTGAAGTTATGTTGCCCCTTATCACCTCGATAATCCATGCAATTTGGGGGATTGTAGCATGTATGGGGGCTTTGTTATTAACGTTAAAAGAAAATCCGCCTCCGGGCGGGAATCCACGCGTGATTACGCCATTCACGGCAGAAAATCCGCGTGGTTGCGTGGACGCGGACGAAAATCCGCATGCGGCGGGGCTGAATGCGGATTTTTTTTTTTTTGCAACCACGCGGATTGCCGAATTCGTGGATGAGGCACATCCGAGCATCCCTGGTTACTAGGGGTGCAGCGGAGGGTGCCACGTAAGATGTCACCATGACACGGTGACTGCCCCTAGTCTGTCTCTGATGGCGTAGCCTACGGTCGACTCGAATGGCCGATGAGATGGCCTCATCGACTGTTTTGGGCTCGGGTAAACTTAACATTAGGTCGGAGACCTCCTCCGACAACCCAGACAGGAAGTAATCCATCAGGGCATAGGTGTCAAATCTGGCGGTAACTGACCACCTACGAAATTTGGCCGCGTACTCATTGACTGGACCCTTGCCTTGTCGTAAAAGCTTGAGCTTCCGCTCAGAGGTCGCAGCAAGGTCTGGGTCGTCGTAAATTACGGCCATGGCCTTAAAGAATTCCTCTACTGAGGTCAGAGCTGTGTCTCTAGGGGACAGGTTATATGCCCAGGTCTGAGAATCACCGGCCAGTAAAGTTTTGATGAACGTGACTTTCTGGGCCTCAGTACCAGAGGATCGGGGTCTTAATTCAAAATATGATAACACTCTACTCCTAAAATTGCGGAAGTCAGATCTGTGGCCAGAGAACCGTTCTGGAACGGGCATGCGTATGTCTGCGCTAGGAGGGTATCGCACTTCATCCACTGACGTCTGGAGGGTTTGGACGGACCCTGTCAGAGCCTCAATCAATGCTTTGTGTTCACCCAGCACTCGATTGACATTATCCACCGAAGTGGCAAATTCACCCAGAGGACCAGTGCGTGCGTCCATTTTGTCTTTGGTCTGGCGTTCTGTAACGAACGGTGGAGCACAGAGAGGATCTGATTACCGGTGATCTGCAGTATCACTGGGAATACAGATGTACAGTGCTGTGAAAAACTATTTGCCCCCTTCCTGATTTCTTATTCTTTTGCATGTTTGTCACACTTAAAGGTTTCTGCTCATCAAAAACCGTTAACTATTAGTCAAAGATAACATAATTGAACACAAAATGCAGTTTTAATCAATGGTTTTTATTATTTAGTGAGAAAAAAAACTCAAAACCTACATGGCCCTGTGTGAAAAAGAAATTGCCCCCTGAACCTAATAACTGGTTGGGCCACCCTTAGCAGCAATAACTGCAAACAAGTGTTTGCGATAACTTGCAGCGAGTCTTTTACAGAGCTCTGGAGCTCTGGAGCTCTTTGCAGAATTGTTGTAATTCAGCTTTATTTGAGGGTTTTCTAGCATGAACCGCTTTTTTAAGGACATGCCACAACATCTCAATAGGATTCAGGTCAGGACTTTGACTAGGACACTCCAAAGTCTTCATTTTGTTTTTCTTCAGCCATTCAGAGGTGGATTTGCTGGTGTGTTTTTCGTCATTGTCCTGCTGCAGCACCCAAGATCGCTTCAGCTTGAGTTGACGAACAGATGGCTGGACATTCTCCTTCAGGATTTTTTGGTAGACAGTAGAATTCATGGTTCCATCTATCACAGCAAGCCTTCCAGGTCCTGAAGCAGCAAAACAACCCCAGACCATCACACTACCACCACCATATTTTACTGTTGGTATGATGTTCTTTTGCTGAAATGCTGTGTTACTTCTACTCCAGATGTACCGGGACACGCACCTTCCAAAAAGTTCAACTTTTGTCTCGTCGGTCCTCAAGGTATTTTCCTAAAAGTCTTGGCAATCATTGAGATGTTTTTTTTTAGCAAAATTGAGACGAGCCTTAATGTTCTTTTTGCTTAAAAGTGGTTTGCGCCTTGGATATCTGCCATGCAGGCCGTTTTTGCCCAGTCTCTTTCTTATGGTGGAGTCGTGAACACCAGGGGCGTAGGAATAGGCCCTGCAGCCCCTGCGCCCGCGGGGGGGCCCGGCCCCCCCCCTGGGGCCCGCTTGGGGCCGTTTTGTGGGTGCTGGAGGGGTGGCAGCATGAGGGGAAAGCCTTGCCCACAGTCGGCGGGGAGAGGGGTAGTTCCCCCCTCTCCCTCACCTCGGGGCTCTCCCCTCTGTGCTCCCCTCCAGCTCGTAAGTGTCTGTGGGGCTGTGGTGGGCAGCGAGCGGCGGGCAGATACATACCTGCTTCCGTGCGTTCCATCGGAGACTTCTCCCTCTAGCGGCTGACGTCACTTCCGGAAGTGACGTCAGCCGCTAGAGGGAGAAGTCTCCAATGGAACGCACGGAAGCAGGTATGTATCTGCCCGCCGCTCGCTGCCCACCACAGCCCCACAGACACTTACGAGCTGGAGGGGAGCACAGAGGGGAGAGCCCCGAGGTGAGGGAGAGGGCGGAACTACCCCTCTCCCCGCCGACTGTGGGCAAGGCTTTCCCCTCATGCTGCCACCCCTCCAGCACCCACAAAACTCCGAGCGGGCCCCAGGGGGGGGGGGGCATATTACGATTTTCTGGTGTCTGCTGCCCACATTACGATTTTCTGGTGTCTGCTGCCCTCATTACGATTTTCTGGTGTCTGCTGCCCACATTACGATTTTCAGGTGTCTGCTGCCCACATTACGATTTTCAGGTGTCTGCTGCCCTCATTACGATTTTCAGGTGTCTGCTGCCCTCATTACGATTTTCAGGTGTCTGCTGCCCACATTACGATTTTCAGGTGTCTGCTGCCCACATTACGATTTTCAGGTGTCTGCTGCCCTCATTACGATTTTCAGGTGTCTGCTGCCCTCATTACGATTTTCAGGTGTCTGCTGCCCACATTACGATTTTCAGGTGTCTGCTGCCCTCATTACGATTTTCAGTTGTCTGCTGCCCTCATTACGATTTTCAGGTGTCTGCTGCCCGCATTGTGATTTTCAGGTGTCTGCTGCCCACATTACGATTTTCTGGTGTCTGCTGCCCTCATTACGATTTTCTGGTGTCTGCTGCCCTCATTACGATTTTCTGGTGTCTGCTGCCCACATTACGATTTTCAGGTGTCTGCTGCCCACATTACGATTTTCAGGTGTCTGCTGCCCTCATTACGATTTTCAGGTGTCTGCTGCCCTCATTACGATTTTCAGGTGTCTGCTGCCCACATTGTGATTTTCAGGTGTCTGCTGCCCACATTACGATTTTCTGGTGTCTGCTGCCCTCATTACGATTTTCTGGTGTCTGCTGCCCTCATTACGATTTTCTGGTTTCTGCTGCCCACATTACGATTTTCAGGTGTCTGCTGCCCACATTACGATTTTCAGGTGTCTGCTGCCCTCATTACGATTTTCAGGTGTCTGCTGCCCTCATTACGATTTTCAGGTGTCTGCTGCCCACATTACGATTTTCAGGTGTCTGCTGCCCACATTGCGATTTTCAGGTGTCTGCTGCCCACATTGCGATTTTCTGGTGTCTGCTGCCCACATTACGATTTTCTGGTGTATGCTGCCCACATTAGGATTTTCTGGTGACTGCTGCCCACATTGCGATTTTCTGGTGACTGCTGCCCACATTGCGATTTTCTGGTGACTGCTGCCCACATTGCGATTTTCTGGTGACTGCTGCCCACATTAGGATTTTCTGGTGTCTGCTGCCCACATTACGACATTCTGGTGACTGACTGCTGCCCACATTAGGATTTTCTGGTGACTGCTGCCCACATTACGATATTCTGGTGACTGCTGCCCACATTAGGATTTTCTGGTGACTGATGCCCACATTGCAATTTTCTGGTGACTGCTGCCCACATGGCGATTTTCTGGTGTCTGCTGCCCTCATTACGATTTTCTGGTTTCTGCTGCCCACATTACGATTTTCAGGTGTCTGCTGCCCACATTACGATTTTCAGGTGTCTGCTGCCCTTATTACGATTTTCAGGTGTCTGCTGCCCTCATTACGATTTTCAGGTGTCTGCTGCCCACATTACGATTTTCAGGTGTCTGCTGCCCACATTGCGATTTTCAGGTGTCTGCTGCCCACATTGCGATTTTCTGGTGTCTGCTGCCCACATTACGATTTTCTGGTGTATGCTGCCCACATTAGGATTTTCTGGTGACTGCTGCCCACATTGCGATTTTCTGGTGACTGCTGCCCACATTGCGATTTTCTGGTGACTGCTGCCCACATTGCGATTTTCTGGTGACTGCTGCCCACATTAGGATTTTCTGGTGTCTGCTGCCCACATTACGACATTCTGGTGACTGACTGCTGCCCACATTAGGATTTTCTGGTGACTGCTGCCCACATTACGATATTCTGGTGACTGCTGCCCACATTAGGATTTTCTGGTGACTGATGCCCACATTGCAATTTTCTGGTGACTGCTGCCCACATGGCGATTTTCTGGTGACTGCTGCCCACATTGCGATTTTCTGGCCCACATTACGATTTTCTGGTGAACACTGCCCACGTTACGATTGTCTGGTGAATGCTGTCCACGTTACGATTTTCTGGTGAACGCTGCCCACATTACGATTTTCTGGCCCACATTACGATTTTCTGGTGAACACTGCCCAAGTTACGATTGTCTGGTGAATGCTGTCCATGTTACAATTTTCTGGTGAACTCTGCCCACATTACGATTTTCTGTCCCACATTACGATATTCTGGTGAACGCTGCCCACATTACGATTGTCTGGTAAATGCTGCCCACGTTACAATTTTCTGGTGACTGCTGCTCACGTTACTATTTTCTGGTGACTGGTGCCCACATTACGATTTTCTGGTGAACTCTGCCCACATTATGATTTTCTAAAGGCCCACATTACGATTTTCTGGTGAACTCTGCCCACATTACGATTTTCTGGCCCACATTACGATTGTCTGGTAAAATGCTGCCCACTTTACAATTAATTTACAGTGAAACGCTGCCCCATTACGATTATTTGGCACCTATGGGGGGGGCCCCATCCAAATATTCGCAGGGGGGCCCAGTGATTTCTAGTTACGCCCCTGGTGAACACTGACCTTAATTGAGGCAAGTGAGGCCTGCAGTTCTTTAGATGTTGTCCTGGGGTCTTTTGTGGCTTCTCGGATGAGTTTTCTCTGCGCTCTTGGGGTAATTTTGGTCGGCCGGCCACTCTTGGGAAGGTTCATCACTGTTCCATGTTTTTGCCATTTGTGGATAATGGCTCTCACTGTGGTTCGCTGGAGTCCCAAAGCTTTAGAAATGGCTTTATAACCTTTACCAGACTGATAGATCTCAATTACAGTACTTTTGTTCTCATTTGTTTCTGAATTTGTTTGGATCCTGGCATGATGTCTAGCTTTTGAGGTGCTTTTGGTCTACTTCTCTATGTTAGATAGCTCCTAATTAAGTGATTTCTTGATTGAAACAGGTGTGGCAGTAATCAGACCTGGGGGTGACTACAGAAATTGAACTCAGGTGTGATAAACCACAGTTAAGTTCTTTTTTAACAAGGGGGGCAATCACTTTTTCACACAGGGTCATGTAGATTTGGAGTTTTTTTTCTCACTAAATAATAAAAACTATCATTTAAAACTGCATTTTGTGTTCAATTATGTTATCTTTGACTAATAGTTAACGGTTTTTGATGAGCAGAAACATTTAAGTGTGACAAACATGCAAAAGAATAAGAAATCAGGAAGGGGGCAAATAGTTTTTCACACCACTGTATACCAGATTATAAGTGATCTGCAGTATCACCAATAATCCGATATACCAGCTAACCTCTGTACTAGAGTAGAGTGTAGTGTTTGGTGTAACAGTAACACTAAGAGGACTGAGCCTCAGTGCAGTGGGGAGTACTGCACGGCTTCCTTCCGAAGACCTGAACTCTCCAAGGCGGGAGGAGTCAGGCTGCGAGTAGGAAGGTAAGTCTGAGAGTGACACTCAGGAGAAAGTGTCACTAACAGGACGGGGAACCGCCTCCAATAGTGAGGTTGGTTCTCGAGGTCAGACAAGCCAGATCGTAACACACGGACAGATAAAGTACAAATTCAGAAGGCAGAGGCGGAGTCTAGGTACAGGCAGAGTTCGGCAACAGGGAATCAGAAATAGCAAGGTACAAGATCAGAATACAAGAGGATGGTCAGGCAGGCAGAAGGTCATAACAGATAATCACAATCAAACTAGTACTTTAAGCTATCAACAGAATCTAGCTAAGTGTAGGATTACAGCTCCAGCTGGTCCCGGCACACTTAAGGATCTGACTACGGGTCTGAGTGCTCCCACGTATGTGTTCGCAACGCCAGACAAAGAGCAAGTGAACAGCCAGCAGTATATATACACAAGGACCTCTCCAGGACCTCCCTAATTGCTGGACCAATGAGAGTAGTGGAAAATGTCAGCTGACCCGCCTGGTCAGCTGACTCCCTTCTGGCTGTTATTTAAGGTCTGCCTCTGTGCGCGCGCACGTGTCACTCTGAATCTAGGTGGACTATCAGTCCCAGCCACACCAGTACTGTTTTGCAATGTATCCAGTGAACCGAGTGCGGGAGCTGCCTCCAATGCGGATTCCGCCACTCTGCCTATGCAGCATGCAGCGTTTTTTCCGCGTTGTGACGCCATGCTGGACGCGGAAACAGCCGCCTCACCTTGAGAGGCAGCGGCTTTTCCGCGTTTCATCCCACTTTGTTTATTTTATACAGATCTGCTCTGATGGTGGATCTCAGAGCCAGCCCCTGGACTGGAGTTTTGGCATTTATTTATTTTTGGCAGGAATTTTAAGTCCAAAATATATGACATTTACATATTTCAGACCACGTTCATTGCACACAAATAATAATAACAAATTCACAATCCCCAAAGAATATAGATCATATTGATAGCAGACATGAATATTGTAAGATGTTCCGTTACTGAGAAGTTTAATAACCCGGTTGCTGGGTATGCCAGCTACATAAATTTAATATGAGGATACTTAGCAAGACCTTACTAATCAAATTATATAATTTTCATACCTATCATAGGTACAGTATCTCTTAAAACAGCAAAATCTGACAATGAAGTTATTTTAAATCTGCCCAGAGTGGTTCTATCAAGTCGGCCCCCATGCTGAGCTGAAGTTTGCTGACTGCAGAGTCCTACCAAATGATTAGTGTTCACACATAACTGTGAGGTGCCTGATGCAAGAACGTCCTTTTGTTCAGGTAATTAAAGAAACACAAGAAAAAGTAAGGATCCGCAGGCTGCAGTAAAGTATGAAAAATCCGGTATAATTTACATACATGCTAAAATCCACATACAAAGACATCAACATACAGGATCAGCTAATTAAATCAGCTTAATTAAAGAAACACATTGTACTCCCAGGATACCAGCTGGCAGACCCCTGCCTTTGTGGGTGCTATTGTTAGATGGGCAATTTGGATTGTAAGTGAAACAGAATCAGAAAACAGAGTGATTGCTTTTTGCTGGTGACTCGGATGAACTTATCCTCCACAGCAGAGGTGACTCTTGGTCTTCCTTTCCTGGGGCGGTCTGCATGTGAGCCAGTTTCTTTGTAGCGTTTGATGATTTTTGAGACTGCACTTGGGGACACTTTCCAAGTTTTCCCAATTTTTCGGACTGACTGACCTTAATTTCTGAAAGTAATGATGGACACTCGTTTTTCTTTACTTAGCTGCTTTTTTCTTGCCATAATACAAATTCTAACAGTCTGTGACGATACTCCGCCTTGTCTGGCGGCATCCCTGGCTCCCCTGTGGCCGTGAGCCAGCGTGGCGCTTCCAGCCAAGACCCTGGGCGAGAGCGCACAGCCCTTGACAGCATTTGTAGGCTGAGGATACGGGTGTGAGAATGGTCAGCTGACACAGTGTTCAGCTGACTCAGAGGAAGATTCTGATTGGCTGGAGGTTTGGGGGCGTGCTTGCACTTTACTGAGTATTTAAGACTTGGGTTGTCAGTTCCACGCTGTCTGTTATAGTTCTCTGAGCGCTGAACCTTGCTATACTACTGAGTCTAGTTAGTTTCCCGCAGAGCTATATATATATATGCAGACACTACCGATATATATGTACTCTAGTTAGTTCAATATTGTATATCGTAATTATCCTGATTGTTATTCTGTGTATGACCCGGCGTGCCCACTACTTCGATTAAAGTCTAATTCCTCTGTACTATAGTCATCTGATATTCGATATTGACCTCGGCTAGCCTAACGACCCTGTCTCTGTCTCATCCCTATTTGTACCTCAGCCATCTGATCTTATGTGTATGACTTCAGCCTGTTTAACGATTTAGCACCTGTCTCACCCTTTTGTACTTTAGCCATCTGATTACCAGTGTATGAACTTCGCTTGTTAAACTGACCTAGCTCTGCCTTTATCCTTTTGTACCGCATATTTCTGACCTCACGTGTATGACCCTAGGTGACGACCTGACTTCGTATTATAGTATACTCAGTGTACACTTATAACCAGTATTACACAGTCTATTCAGTAGGACTATCAGATGTGTATCCACCTGACTGCACACACAACGCAGCTGATGGTCCCAACCCCACTTATAAGGCAAGAAATCCCACTTATTAAACCTGACAGGGCACACCTGTGAAGTGAAAACCATTTCAGGTGACTACCTTTTGAAGCTCATCAAAAGAATGCCAAGAGTGTGCAAAGCAGTAATCAAAGCAAAAGGTGGCTACTTTGAAGAACCTAGAATATGACATATTTTCAGTTGTTATATATACTGTGTGTGTATATGTATATATATATATATATATATATATATATATATATATATATATATATATATACACACACAGTATATATATATATATATATATATATATATATATATATATATATATATACTATATATATATATATACTGTATATATATATATATATACTGTATATATATATATATATATATATATATATATATATACTGTATATATATATATATATATATATATATATATATATATATATGTATATATATATATATATATATATGTGTATACACACACACACACACACACACACAGTACAGACCAAAAATATATATATATACTGTGTGTGTGTGTATATATATATATATATATATATATATACACATACACACACAGTATAATATATATATATATACTGTGTGTGTGTGTGTATGTATATGTGTATGTATATATATATATATATATATATGTATGTATATATATATATATATATATATATATATATATATATATATATATATATATATATATATATATATATATATATACAGACAGATTTGAATAGAGTGTGGATAGAGCATCTCAGAATGGTTTATGGTTTGACTTGCAGGAAAACAGATTCTGGGGACTCAATGGCAAGCCAAATTTAGCAATCTATACCATTTATAGATATGTTTTAGCAAGGCTGGTTTTTCCTGTGGGAAAAGGCAGAGCCTTCTATTCTCCCCATGAGGTTCAATTATGTTTTTCACACTCAATAAAACCCCCTCATGTTTCTATATATAGAATGCTATTATTCTTTCCATTACTCAATGACCTATTTATATATCAACTTGTCAGTTTGTATTTTGAATCCTGAAAAATGCTTTTATATTTTGCTAGCGTCACACAAGGCTCCTTTCACACATTGGCCTCAATTCACGGAGCTATCGCACACTTTATGGAACGTTTGATAAGTTATCTCATGAGTAAAATCTAATTTTGAATTCACTAAGGTGATTTATTGAATGTTTTATCGATAAAATGTTCAATACATCTATAACACCTTAGTGAATTCAAAATTAGATTTTACTCATAAGGTAAATTATCAAACGTTTGATAAAGTGTTTGATAAAGCTTAGTGAATTGAGGCCTATGCAGGTTGAGTTGCATTGCAATGGTATCGCAAAGCTGCCGATTGCACACAGTGAAGCATAAAGTACGGTTCAAAGTTTTTCACCACTACTGTAAACATGCATGTTGCCCTGTAAATGCACTGCATGCTGCACCTCATCCTGGCGGAACTTGCCACATGTTGATTTGCCAATGCAAGTGCAAGTGCATGTACCCTAGGCATATAATTTCATCGCATTGGGATACAAATTTATTGGCCGTTGTGTGGAACACATCAGACGTAGTGTGAAAGGGGCCTGGAAGTCTGTGTGGCCGCAGGGAAGCATATGATTGGCAGGAAACACTTGAACCTCCCCCTCAGGGCTTGATGCTCAGTCCAACCCTGTCTGCTAAATGCATCCAATTTCTTCCAGTTAGGAGAGAGAATATACAGTATTAATATTCCTATTAGTCAGCCAGCCAAGCTGATGGGAGTTGTCAGCCAGAGAAGGAACTTTTGCATTGTGTTTTTTCATTGACATTATTATTTAGCATTTCTATAGTGCTGACATCTTCCATATCGCTTTTACATAGTGTATATATATTATTGTCACTAACTTTCTCTCAGAAGGGCTCACAATCTAATCCCTACCATAGTCATATGGCAGTCAGTCTAGGGCCAATTTAAAGGACCACTATCGCAAAAAAAAAGTAGGCAGTTAAAATCTGACAGAACCGTCAGGTTTTGGTCCAGTTCATCTCCTCATGAGGGATTCTCTGGGTTTTCTTCTTTTTCAATAGCATTTCCTGAACAGCAGTTTAACTGCCAAAATAGTAAGATACCAGCCAGCCTGCCTGATCATTTGCACACTATTTTGTCAGTTAGACTTTGCAACTGCTGTTCAGGAAATGCTGTTGAAAACAAAGAGAACCCCGATAATCCCTTATGAAGAGATGGAATGGCCCAAAACCTGTCGGTTCTGCCAGATTTTAACTGCCTACTTTTTTCGTGATTGTGGTCCTTTAAGCGGGATACCAATTAACTTATCTGTATGTTTTTGGGATGTGGGAGAAAAGTTGAGGGCTTGATAAAAGCATGGGGGGGACATACAAACTCTGTGCTGATAGTGCCCTAAAGACATCATGCTTTTATAAACAGGCCGATTGTTAGGAACCATGTATTGCCATTTTCTACCTGCCGGTGGCAGTATTGACTTTGACTGCCTTGGACTTCCACTATCCACCAGCACTTAGTTCCCTGTTTGGCCTGTAAATGACTCCAAGAGGACTTTCAGAACAATCACGGTCCATTAGCTGCATCTTGTTCAGTGTGGTTCATGGCTTCAAGGACCACTCCAGCGAAAAAAGTAAGTGGTTAAAGTTTGACAGAACCAACAGGTTTTTTTGGACTGCTCCTTCTCCTCATGGTGGATTCTCAGGGTTTTCTTTTTTTTTTTTTTCAAACGCATTTCCTGAATGGCAGTTGCTAAGTCTAACTGCCAACATAGTGTGAAAGTGAGTAGGGAGGCTGGCTGGTATCTTACAATTTTGGCAGTTAAACTCCCGTTGAGGAAATGCTGTTGAAAACAAAGAAAGCCCTGAGAATCCCATATAAGGAGATGGAATAGTAGCCCAAATAGTCCAAAACCTGTCGGTTCTTCCAGATTTTAACTGCTTACTTTTTTCACTGGAGTGGTCCATTTAGTTGCCAGAACTGTGCTTTGTAACTTGAGTCTCTGGACACTCCTGTTCCTTGAGTCTCACCTGTATCTGTACTTGTATCTATACCTGCTGAGCTGTTGATGGACCTGTTATTCTTTCCTGACTTTGTTTCTTGCATGCTTCTTTTGTACCGTTGCCTGGTTCTATATATGCTGTATATATCTGGTTTATATTTCCTGTGTATATATTTTGTGAATATAATTAGTTAGATGGTTAGGGCTTTGGGTTTTGTGTGCACAATGCATTTCCTTGTATGGTGACACCTGTATATACAGTAGAATGATTGTGCATATGGTTTGCATTTTATTTGCATTATACTTTGGTATTTTTGTATGCACGTTTTTGGATGATATTGCCTTGCAATTAACACCATTGCACAGTATTTCAATGCCTCTGTTTTAGCATCGCTACAAACTGTTGACATTCCCTGGTCTGCTGTTCCGTCTTGGAACACCAATGTTTACTTTCATGATCCCCTGAGATGTGTGATGATACAGGGCAAGGCATAAAGCAGAAATTGTATTCATCATTCATTTTTGGGTGGGATTCCACTTTATCTAAACCTATCCCTGGGGGGGGGGGGGGGGGGGGCGGGCTGGAGGGGGAGGGGAGTGGTGGATGAGAGTGCTGGGGTGTAACTACAAACCACTAGACCCTGCCAGCAAAACCTACAGTATTCTACTCTCCCCCAATGTTTATGCAATCTTCCCCCATGGTGAACCCCATGACCAGAAAGCCATTTGTTAAGAATCACAGAACAAATGTGGCCCCCCTCATAACACATGTAGGCCACAAGAACACCTGCTCTGGAGGGGAGAGCCTTGTATTAGAATAAAGGAGAGAAAGAGGTTAGAGCCCACAACAGCCTGGGGCTGCTGGGAGGGCAAAACCGGGTTGATTGTGAATAACCTTTCGGTCCTAATTGGTTTAGGACCCTGGATATGAATAACAATGTCGCATAATTTTGTGCCGACTTTGGCGGCTAACAGCAAAAGCCCCCATACATGCTATTATCACCAAAATTGCTGCATATACTAAGGGGAATACTGGAAACGTAAAAAAAGACATACTTTTTTAAAACCTTTTAGTTTTTCAGAAAATCAATTTTTAACTGCCTAACGTCCGTCCCACGCTGATTGGCATGAGCAGAGCGGCAGCCACAGGACCACTCCACGCCAATTAGCGTGAAGTCTTAGGGACGGAGATTGCAGGGGATAGCGCGCATCCCCGCTTCTCCGTCATCAGTCTCCCAGCGGCGATCGCTGCTAGGAGACTGTTAGACGGCGAAACCGCAGTTTATTTACTGTGTACACCTCTGCGATCTACGGCAAAGATGTACTGGGGACAGCCGTGTGGAGGCAGGGAAGCAATCCACTCTCATAGGCTAAAGCCTATGACAGCCGAATGCACTGATTGGCTGGTGGGGGGACTGAAGGAGGGTGAGATAAAAAAAATCAATAAAAAAATACAGAAATGTATTGAATAAATAAAATATTTGTAACAAAATAAATAAACATTGGGGGAGCTATCTCAGCCCACCATCAGAAATCTCTGTTGGTGGGCAGAAAAGGGGAGAGGGGGGAATCACTTGTGTGCTGAGTTGTACGGCCCTACAGCAAGCCCTTAAAGCTGCGGCTTCTATGCGAGTCAATCACTTTTTCCTGGTTTCGGAGGGAAAAGTGGGTACCTTGGCTAATACACGGGTTGGCTTATATGCGAGTATATACAGTACTGTATTTCCCCCACTGTACTAATTCAGGCATTAGAGAGCTGCAACTCACTTGCCATCTACAGCCACATCCATACATAAGAGCCAGTAAGCAGTCAGGTATGGATAAAGTGTTTTTTTATGTATGTAACATTGTAAAGAAAGCTTTGATTGTAATTTCTGAATTCTTCTAACACAACAAAGCCCCAGTAAGGTAAACCTAAATACTCCTGTTACCTTACATCACACAGATGTCTCATCTTCTTGGCTCAAGGGATGGTGCAGTATTAGAATACAAACTGTTTTTTTCTTTCATCATCCCATGCTTTCATCTTGAACAAAAGTGATTGCCTTAGACTATGGCACTCCTTTTCTTTTAAAATAGAACTGCACTCAGAACTTCATCTCTGCTCTTAAGGATACGCTACAGCATAATAACTTTTCTTTGTTACAGCTGATACAAATCCTGATATAAATTGCACTGTTTCTACTTTCTGCCTTCATGTAAGCAGACATATTGTTAACATCCTGTGCTTTCAAATGAGCTTATTTTCCTTATCTGCTGTGGTAGTCAGATGACACAGGGGACAGCTCAAATTACAACTTGTGATTAGACACAAATGATGGGGAATTAAGCTAAACTCTTTAAATATCGGATCTTCTCAAAAAATGAGCATATTGTGATAAAGTTCATAATTTTCTGTAATGTACTGATAAACATTAGACTTTCATATATTTTAGATTCAAATACACACAACTGAAGTAGTTCAAGCCTTTTATTGTTTTAATATTGATGATTTTGGCATACAGCTCATGAAAACCTAAAATTCCTATCTCAAAAAATTAGCATATTTCATCCGACCAATAAAAGAAAAGTGTTTTTAAAACAAAAAAAAGTCAACCTTCAAATAATTGTTCAGTTATGCACTCAATACTTGGTCGGGAATCCTTTTGCAGAAATGACTGCTTCAATGCGGCGTGGCATGGAGGCAATCAGCCTGTGGCACTGCTCAGGTGTTATGGAGGCCCAGGATGCTTCGATAGCGGCTTTAAGCTCATCCAGAGTGTTGGGTCTTGCGTCTCTCAACTTTCTCTTCACAATATCCCACAGATTCTCTATGGGGTTCAGGTCAGGAGAGTTGGCAGGCCAATTGAGCACAGTAATACCATGGTCAGTAAACCATTTACCAGTGGTTTTGGCACTGTGAGCAGGTGCCAGGTCGTGCTGAAAAATGAAATCTTCATCTCCATAAAGCTTTTCAGCAGATGGAAGCATGAAGTGCTCCAAAATCTCCTGATAGCTAGCTGCATTGACCCTGCCCTTGATAAAACACATTGGGCCAACACCAGCAGCTGACATGGCACCGCAGACCATCACTAACTGTGGGTACTTGACACTGGACTTCAGGCATTTTGGCATTTCCCTCTCCCCAATCTTCCTCCAGACTCTGGCACCTTGATTTCCGAATGACATGTAAAAGTTGCTTTCATCCGAAAAAAGTACTTTGGACCACTGAGCAACAGTCCAGTGCTGCTTCTCTGTAGCCCAGGTCAGGCGCTTCTGCCTCTGTTTCTGGTTCAAAAGTGGGTTCATGTTTCCATCTGCTGAAAAGCTTTATGGAGAGGAAGATTTCATTTTTCAGCACGACCTGGCACCTGCTCACAGTGCCAAAACCACTGGTAAATGGTTTACTGACCACGGTATTACTGTGCTCAATTGGCCTGCCAACTCTCCTGACCTGAACCCCATAGAGAATCTGTGGGATATTGTGAAGAGAAAGTTGAGAGACACACAAGACAGGTCCAAGATAGGTCAGGGATCAAGTTATTGAGAAATTTAAAGCAGGCTTAGGCTACAAAAAGACTTCCAAAGCCTTGAACATCCCAAGGAGCACTGTTCAAGCGATCATTCAGAAATGGAAGGAGTATGGCACAACTGTAAACCTACCAAGACAAGGCCATCCACCTAAACTCACAGGCCGAAACAAGGAGAGCGCTGATCAGAAATGCAGTCAAGAGGCCCATGGTGACTTTGGACGAGCTGCAGAGATCTACAGCTCAGGTGGGAGACTGTCTATAGGACACAGGCCCGGATTTACATCACAGTAGCCTATAGGCACAGATGTCCTGGCACCCTAGACTCCACCCTCCATGCATGCAGGCCTGGATTTACATCACAGGAGCCTATAGGCACAGATGTACCGTCACCCTAGACTCCGCCCTCCATGCATGCAGGCCCGGATTTACATCACAGGAGCCTATAGGGACAGATGTCCTGGCACCCTAGACTCCGCCCTCCATGCATGCAGGCCCGGATTTACATCACAGTAGCCTATAGGCACAGATGTCCTGGCACCCTAGACTCTGCCCTCCATGCATGCAGGCCCAGATTTACACCACAGGATCCTATAGGCACAGATGTCCTGGCACCCTAGGCTCCGCCCTCCATGAACCTCCAAACCTCCACCAAACTGCACTGCAAGTGTGCTGGCTGTCCCAGCCTCTTCCTTACTTCCCTTGCTTCTCATAGGTAGCTAGAGGTGTCCCTTTAGGTATCCAGAAGTACCCTCAGTATTAAAGTGGACCTGAACTCAGACCTCCTCTCTGCTCTAAAAGATACACAGTTCCAACTATCCTGTGTCCTGATCACCCCTCCCAGCGGCACAGGCTAGGCTTCAAATGTCAAATTCAAAATGTAACAAAAAAAAAAATTGCACCAAAACAGCAGAACTAGAAAAAAAACACCAGAAATCCCATCATGCTTTGCACAGCATCAGGGGAAAAAAGCCCGGGCAGTTTTCTTCAGTGCAGCTAAAAATAAGGCTTGTAAAAGTGAAACAAAGTTCTGATGCTGTAAATCTGTTAAAGAAACACCAAGCCTTTTCAGTGCTGCTGAGTCGATTTTTAGTCCGGAGGTTCACTTTAAGTAGCTAATGGTGACTTTGACTGAATGGAGCTCTGGTCAGTGGAATGCCGAGAGCAGGGTGAGTAACCTGTAATTTACGCTCAGCTCAGGACTCTGCAAAGAGAAGAAGGGAGGCACTCAGGGAGGGGAGTGAACCGTGTTTCCATCTTCAGGCGCCTGTAGGCACGTGCCTACGTTGCCTTATGGTAAATCCGGCCCTGATAGGACAACTATTAGTCATGCACTGTACAAAGTTGGCCTTTATGGAAGAGTGGCAAGAAGAAAGGCATTGTTAACAGAAAGCATAAGAAGTCCCGTTTGCAGTTTGCCACAAGCCATGTGGGGAACACCGCAACCATGTGGAAGAAGGTTCTCTGGTCAGATGAGACTAAAATGCAACTTTTTGGCCGAAATGCAAAACGCTATGTGTGGCAGAAAACTAACACTGCACATCACTCTGAGCACACCATCCCCACTGTCAAATATGGTGGTGGCAGCATCATGCTCGGGGGGTGCATCTCTTCAGCAGGGACAGGGAAGCTGGTCAAAGTTGATGGGAGGATGGATGGAGCCAAATACAGGGCAAACTTGGAAGAAAACCTCTTAGAGACTGCACAAGACTTGAGACTGGGGCGAAGGTTCACCTTCCAGCAGGACAATGACCTTAAACTTAAAGGGATACTTAAGTGAAAAAAAAATTGATTTTTACTCACTTGAGGCATCCTTCAGCCCACTGAAGCTGTATGGTGCCCTCGCAGCCTCGCTCCGATCCTCTTGGACCCAACACTCTGGATGAGCTTAAGGCCGCTATCGAAGCATCCTGGGCCTCCATAACACCTGAGCAGTGCCCACAGGCTGATTGCCTCTATGCCACGCCGCATTGAAGCAGTCATTTCTGCAAAAGGATTCCCGACCAAGTATTGAGTGCATAACTGAACATAATTATTTGAAGGTTGACTTTTTTTGTTTTAAAAACACTTTTCTTTTATTGGTAGGATGATATACTGTATGCTAATTTTTTGAGATAGGAATTTGGGGTTTTCATGAGCTGTATGCCAAAATCATCAATATTAAAACAATAAAAGGCTTGAACTACTTCAGTTGTGTGTATTTGAATCTAAAATATATGAAAGTCTAATGTTTATCAGTACATTACAGAAAATAATGAACTTTATCACCTGGGTTCAATTCCTGGCCAATGTATGTGAGCTGGCTTTTGACATCCTACAAATCCCTAAGCAAGCTCATTTTTCTCTTGGATATATCACAATGGTGCATGCTAGGCTGGCTTCAGCATGTAGCATTGTAGTGTGGTGTGTTGGTGGTATAATGGTTAGGATAGCTGCCTTCCAAACGGTAGGCCTGGGTCCGTTTCCTGGCCAATGTATGTGAGTTGGCTTTTGACATCCTACAAATCCCTAAGGAAGCTCATTTTTCTCTTGGATATATCACAATGGTACATGCTAGGCTGGCTTCAGCATGTAGCATTGTAGTGTGATGTGTTGAATTGGTGGTATAATGGTTAGGATAGCTGCATTCCAAGCGGTAGGCCTGGGTTCGATTACTGGCCAATGTATGTGCGTTGGCTTTTGACATCCTACAAATCCCTAAGCAAGCTTATTTTTCTCTTGGACATATCACAATGGTACATGCTAGACTGGCTTCAGCATGTAGCATTGTAGTGTGATGTGTTGAATTGGTGGTATAATGGTTAGGATAGCTGCATTCCAAGCGGTAGGCCTGGGTTCGATTCCTGGACAATGTATGTGAGTTGGCTTTTGACATCCTACAAATCCCTAAGCAAGCTCATTTTTCTCTTGGACATATCACAATGGTACATGCTAGACTGGCTTCAGCATGTGGCATTGTAGTGTGATGTGTTGAATTGGTGGTATAATGGTTAGGATAGCTGCATTCCAAGCGGTAGGCCTGGGTTCAATTCCTGGCCAATGTATGTGAGTTGGCTTTTGACATCCTATAAATCCCTAAGCAAGATCATTTTTCTCTTGGATATATCACAATGGTACATGCTAGGCTGGCTTCAGCATGTAGCTTTGTAGTGTGTTGTGTTGGTGGTATAATGGTTAGGATAGCTGCCTTCCAAGCGGTAGGCCTGGGTTTGATTCCTGGCCATTGTATGTGAGCTGGCTTTTGACAACTTACAATTCCCTGGAAGACAAAATCCTCCTCCGGAGGAGGAGGGAGGAGGGGAGGAAGGGAGATAAAGGACTAGGGGAACAGCCAACAGGTGCTATGGGCTACCATTTAGCATTAACAAGGTTTCATTTGCGATTACTTAAATTTTTTCGCCGGGATTCGGAATTTTGCGGAATTTCGTAAAATTCCGGCGGAAATGTCATAGCGACGGAATTTAGCACTGGTGGAATCCACGAATTCCGGCGGAACGGAATTTTCTCTTTCCGATCATCCCTACCCTCCATTCTATATGTAGCCAGTGAATGGAGTGCAGGACTGGCGTTATGTGGCAGTGACGGGGTTGGTTAGCAGTCTGGCAGCAGTATTCTGTATCAGCTGTAGGCAGTACAAGTCCTACTATCAGCAGTTTTCCTGTGCCCAATTTTTCTTTGCACCCCCATGCGTGACGTATGCATGCATAGAGTGGGGGAGGTTGGTAAAAGCAGGGCCTTGGGCAGTGGAAAGTACAAATCTGGCCCTGTTGCTTGAATACCAGCCTGCATGGGGAAAAAGCGTTTACAGATGCTTGGGAGGGGTAACTCCTTACCGTACATTTATTAAATATGAACTGCTAATTTAAAGCGTTTAGGGCTCAGACATACTATAAGCGCTTTTCTGAGCGCTTTTTGGCCTCCAGAACTTTCTGAGAGCTTTTTTAAAAACGCTCCCATTGACTTACATTAAAATCGTGGTAAAATCGCAATAAAATTGCATGATTTTACCACAATTTTACAGCGATTTTAATGTAAGTCAATGGGAGTGTTTTTTTAAAAAGCTCTCAGAAAGCTCTGGAGGCCAAAAAGCGCTCAGAGAAGCACTTATAGTGTGTCTGAGCCCTTAGTGAGATTTTCCTGAATCTGCAACTAAATTTTGCACTAGATTTTGGCAAGCTGCTGTAGTAAATGCAAAGCCTCGTACATGCTATTTCAGTAAATATGCTAGTTATTTTGGAGAGAATAGTGGAAACAAGTGAAGTGACCTTATTGAGAAATTAAAATGTGAAAGTTATGATGGGAAAAATGTTTTTTAAACACGGTCTAATGACGACAGAGTGGCGGTATAATCAGGGCCGGATTTGAACTTTTTACCACCCAAGGCCAACTATACCGTCTGTATGGTTGTCTCTATGTGCTCCACAATGAGATTTTGCCTTACTTTCCATCACTGGGGGTCACAGACAATAGCATTTTTAGTAATACTCATACAGATTATAAGTTATGTTTTCCTTAAGAACTTTTATGTTATACTTGCCATCTCGTAAATGATGCACCCATTGTGTCCCCAGGAGAGTTAGGCTAAAGTGTACCTGCAGGACAGAGCTTACAGGTCTTGTAGGGATGACACAGGTACAGGACAGAAAGTTCAAAGGTTAAAGCTGACCATGTACATAGGGATGGATGCATAGAACAGCTTTACTGCCCCTCAGTCAGCCGCCCCTAAACAAGGCTGAATTTCTGGTGCCCTAGGCCATGGCCTATGTGGCCTTGCCAGAAATCCGGCCCTGGGTATAATAGCGTGAAACAAGCTTAAAATGACAGTGTTATGCCAGGAATTTGTAAATGATTTCAGCAGCTAACAATGTGCAGTGAATCCCCAGACTCCACACTAGATAAATACACACATGCAATAACAAGATATTCTGGAATGCGCTATTCAAAATATGAATTTTTATTCAGTATAGCAAATATAAAAAATATGAGAACTGGTACAATATGCAAATCCTTTTTATATCAATAGCATACATACAGGCCCGGATTTACCACACGAGAGCCAATGGGCACAGATGTCCTGGCACCTTAGACCCTGCCCTCCATGAACCCCCCCATACACTGCACCGTAAGTGTGCTAGCTGTCAAGTCTTCCTTACTTCCCTTGCCTGTCATAGTTTGCTACAGGTGCCCTTTAGCATTAGGTAGACCTCAATATTAAGTAGCTAGAGGTGGCCCCAAGTATTAGGTAGCCAGAGGTACCTCAGTATTAAGTAGCTAGAGGTGCCCCTGACTGAAGTGTGATCTAATCAGTGGAATGCTGAGAGCAGTGTAACCTCTCATTTACACTCTCATCAGGACTCTGCATAGGGAAGGAGGAAGGAAGGTGCATAAGGAGGGGAGTGAGCCGCCTTTCCATTATCAGGCGCCGTTAGGCACTTGCCTACAGTGCCTTATAATAATTCCAGCCCTGCATACATACACACAAAGAAAAAAGTTTGTGTAGACTTGCAAGAAGAGGGAGCTGAGACCGATATGTATTTGTAACGATTTTGGAATTATCTCCGTGGTCAGCGCACAAGATGTGCGCTGACACTGCGGAAATCCTCCACAAGCGCCTGAATAACAGAACCCAGCTTTGGTGCAATGCACCTGTAGAGGGGAATTCCTACCGGCAGATGGAGCTGTAGAGTGCAGAGGAAAAGCCCCTCTGCACTGCCACAGATGCCAGTTAGGAATTGTAAAAAGGGAAGCAATACAGGGCAAGATAGCCCCTAGTGAGAGAGAGTGAGCACAGAGACAGAATGTATGTATGTCCATCAATCTAGTCGCCACCTGGCGACGGTGAACACACAACAGTGAAGACCAAGTGGGAAAGCAATCGCAAGAATGGCGATTGCCAACAGCGATACAAGACTGAGTAAAGACAGAGCATAGGCGTAGTAAGAAAGACACAGCAAACAATAATGATCAGAACGCCAAGGAAAATAACAAACGCACTATCTAAACGCGGTCGCCGCACGAAAAGTGCAACAGCGACAAAACACGTTAATGGCGCGGTCTGCGCAGGAGAAGCGCAACAGAGACAAAACACGCCAACCCTAACTAACAAATGAACCCAGAAAACACAAACAAACAAATAACAGAAACGCTTGCTAATCGGTTGCCTTACCTCAGGCAACAGCAAGCGTTTGCTCCAGACAAACAGACAACAGGAACAAGTCAGATAGGATCCACTGCTCTTCCGCAAGAGCGAGTGCGATCCGTACACAGCAACAGGACTGAAAGAATCCACTGCTCTTCCGCAAGAGCGGGTGCGATCCGCACAACAAGACAGACAGAAGGAGTAACCAGCAGCAACCGCAGCTGAGGTTAAACCCCAGGACAGAATACAGAGAGATCCACCGCCTCTAACGCTAGGGCGAGTGCGATCCAAACAGACAGAGCGATTTTCTGTCAGCCGCCGCTGGCGACAGAACAATCGCAACGGAAAGACAGAACAAGGCAAAACAGATAATAACGACCTAACTAAGCTAGAAGGAATGCTAGTGCACTCCCAAGGATAACTACTCTAATGGCCCATACTCACGGGCTACAAGTGTCGCCGCAACACACGGCGCACACGTGTTGCGGCGACAGGTTGCCCGTGAGTATGAGGCACAACAAGGGCGCGCACCCCGAAACATCGCTCGTCGCTGCTGTCGCCGGGCGATTGGCGCGGTCCATCGCCTGCCGACAGTTGCCGCAGCAACTTCGCCGCAACTGTCGCTAGTCCACAACACAGAGCTTCCAGCGGCGGGGGAGGAACGTCGGCGACAGCTTCCGTCGCCCAGCTGATCCCTCTTCCGCGTGTGTACGCGGAGGGACCTGGCGACGAGCTGTTGCCGAACTGCCGCGCACACGCTCCTATGTGCTAGCGACAGCCCAAAAAAGTTGCCCGTGAGTATGGGCCATTAGATATCAAAAACATGACATGGTCAGCTTTACCCTTTGAACTTTCTGTCCTGTACCTGTGTCATCCCTACAAGACCTGTAAGCTCTGTCCTGCAGGTACACTTCAGCCTAACTCTCCTGGTGACACAATGGGTGCATCATTTACGATAAAAATGAGCAGAGGGCTGAGACAAGTTAGCAGGAACAAACCTTCATGACCAGCAGGGAATTCTGAGAAGAAAATGGTATTTATACTGCAAGCAATACAAGGAAGCAGCTAAGCAATTTGCATGACAAGTGGATGCAAATTCCTCACCAGAACAGCAACTCTGAAACTTGCAGAGTGAAGACAGGTCTCTTTTCCAGAGACCTGCAGCACTCAGACCTAAAAAATGGTCAAAAAGCTGTCTACCTGTGCAGACAGCAGAGCAGATCATTACAGTATTCCTCATAAGCCCCCCCATGGCGCATCCTACGGAAGGGATAGCTGATGACAGGCAAATAGTGGAGCTGCAGCAAGGGATACATAGACTTCTAGGGGCTGGAGGATGCCCGAGGTAAGTAAATCTGCAATTATTTTATTCAGCTTTTGTATCATTTCATTGATTAGAGCAAACAGGAAATAGCATGCTTTATACATTTTATTCATGTTGGGTTCCCTAAAGGTTTGATAGATACAGATCTTTGTCTGTGGAAAAACACATGCACATTTGAAAAAAGGTAAACACTAAAGAGCTATTTTAGGCTGTTCCATGACGGCATGATGCCTTGCAGTCCATTATTACCTGGCAACGGGTAACTCATAAAGGTTTTACAGGAAGAAGATCAGTTCCATATTGCATCTATGATGCTGATAAAGAATAATTAACTAACATTAAGCCTTGTTTTAAGTTCATTCATTGAGTGATTTTTTTTTCCATCTCCACAGATACACTGCTTTTTGTGTGCACTACTATTATTTTTCTGCAACCGATTTAAAATTAACATGAATTAAATCTGAATACTGTAATCGAAGCAAAATTAGTATGTGTGAATTTACTGAATGTATTGCCAGGGAGCTGAGTTTTGGCCAATGCTGCTCGGATACCCCTTTTCAAAATCTGAATTGATTCGGATCCGGATACCCAGATATCCGGATCAGATATCCGAATCTGAACTTTTTGATATCCGAATAGAATCGGATATTCGAACCCAGTATACAAGATATCTGCCCGGACTCGGATATCCGAATAGAAAACCAGAGGTGGACTTTAAATTGCTTCTAAAACTTTTTTAGGGTAAATGAGGCATGTAGCATCATTTTTTTTAAGGGAAACACTAATTGATTATGTGGGGACTTAAACCCCCCCCCACCAAAAAAAAAAATGGCTGTAAATTAACATTAGGCCTAGGTTCCAGACAGCGGTCGTGCAGCCCACATTGGGTATCATTCATAAAGAGGCTGTCGGTAAGGGGAATCAATGCGGAAAAACACCGCTGGCGGATTTTTAGACTTCTGGGTGGGCATTCATAAAGAAGTATCCAGGTGCGTTAGCAGTGCGCAGATTCCCCGAACTAGGCTGGCGTTAGGCAGGCAGTAGGCAGGCGGAGACACGGAAGCTGCCGAGTTGATACATTTCTCCGTGTTCCGCTCTGCTGCAGCTGCCTGGGAGGTCTGTGTGTCTCCATTCACTTACATTGGTATCGCCACATCAGAGGGAGCGGTACTTTCCGATGTTGCACCGCTGGCGGTATTCTTTATGAATTAACATTTTGCTACATTTGTTTCGATAATCACCGCACAAGGCGGTGATTTAGCACTCTGCTCGGTAGTGTCATTTTTTCATGCGGAAAGAGCCTTTATGAATGCTGACTTTGCCGAGTGGTCGATAAAGTCAGCTGTTTTTAGCATTTCCGCATGCGGAAATGCTTTATGAATGATGGCCATTGTGTCCAAAGTCCAACCGCACAACTGTGACATGACAGTTTTCAGGCCGGACACCTCCAAAAAATTACGCAGCAATTGTGTTTTGGGTTAAATATAGGTGGTATCAGCACAGCAGCAGTGGTCTGTGGCACCCTGGCAGTGTGAGCAGCACAGGCAGCAGGAGCAGGGCAATGCAGCAGTAGCAGCAGGTGTAACGTCTGCCAGGAGAATGCCAGACGTGGCACTTGGCACTATACAGTTCTCTGGTGTCTAGAGGCCCCCACCCGCTCACATAGCTCCCAACTGTCCCTCTTTTGGAGGCACAGTCCCTTTTTGGGAGCCCTGTCCCTCTTTCCTCCTCATTTGTCCCTCTTTCAGGATTTTGTCCCTCTTTCTTTGTAAATATATTTATCTTCTAAAAAATGTGTTTGATTGACTCTAAACTTTATTCCCATCGTTTAAATTGATATATTACTCATTTTAAATTAATATGAAGGAAAATGAACCAGGATAGAAAGGACCAGTGTGGTTTGAATTATAAAACAACATATTTTTCTTATGAAATCTTTATGGTATGCGTGACTAGGGGTGTGACGGGGTGTGATTAGGAGGTCGCAGGGGCATGGCAGAAGTGTCCCTCTTTCTCATCTCAAAAAGTTGGGAGGTATGTGCCCCTACACATTTCCCTAGTGTTTAATGATTTCCCCCCACCCCTCCCATATGGCTTCCCTGGTGTTCTAGGGCGTTAACTCCAATATAGCTTCCCTGGTGGTCTAGAGTGGTCCATATAAAATGCAAATTGGGGAAACCACTTGAGGGCCAAATTTAATGTCTCTGAGGGCCAGATCTGGCCGTAAGCCGAAGTTTGACATGTATGTTCTAGAGCAGTGATGGCTAACCTTGGCACTCCAGCTGTGACAACACTACAAATCCCATCATGTCTCTGCCTCCCCGAGTTATGCTCAGAGCGGTCAGAGTATTGCAATGCCTCATGGGACTTGTAGTTCCACCACAGCTGGGGCCTGATTCACAAAGCGGTGCTAACAGTTAGCACGCTGGTGAAAAGTCCTTTATCACGCCTAAACTCAGTTTAGGCATAATAAGTTTAGGGGCTCAATTCACAAAGCGGTGCTAACCCAGTTAGAGACTTTAGGCATGATAACCATTGCACCACACTGGTGAAAAGCCAGTTTAGGCGTGATAAGTTTAAGCGTGATAAGTTTAGGTGTGATAAGTTTAGGCATGATAAGTTTAGGTGTGATAAATTTAGGCGTGATAAGTTTAAGCACCAACTGGGTTAGCACCACAGTGCACAGCTAATCAAAAGTTTTGCGCTAGCAAAGTCCGGTGCACTTTGCATAGAGTTGCGTGCGGGACTTTGCGCTCGATCTAAACTTACAGTGGAGGAAATAATTATTTGACCCCTCACTGATTTTGTAAGTTTGTCCAATGACAAAGAAATGAAAAGTCTCAGAACAGTATCATTTCAATGGTAGGTTTATTTTAACAGTGGCAGATAGCACATCAAAAGGAAAATCGAAAAAATAACCTTAAATAAAAGATAGCAACAGATTTGCATTTCATTGAGTGAAATAAGTTTTTGAACCCTCTAACAATAAAAGACTTAATACTTAGTGGAAAAACCCTTGTTTGCAAGCACAGAGGTCAAACGTTTCTTGTAATTGATGACCAAGTTTGCACACATTTTAGGAGGAATGTTGGTCCACTCCTCTTTGCAGATCATCTCTAAATCCCTAAGGTTTCGAGGCTGTCTCTGTGCAACTCTGAGCTTGAGCTCCCTCCATAGGTTTTCTATTGGATTAAGGTCCGGAGACTGACTAGGCCACTCCATGACCTTAATGTGCTTCTTCTTGAGCCACTCCTTTGTTGCCTTTGCTGTATGTTTTGGGTCATTGTCGTGCTGGAACACCCATCCACGACCCATTTTCAGTTTCCTGGCAGAGGGAAGGAGGTTGTCGTTCAGGATTTCACAATACATGGCTCCGTCCATTTTCCCGTTAATGCGATTAAGTTGTCCTGTGCCCTTAGCAGAAAAACGCCCCCGAATCAAAATGTTTCCACCCCCATGCTTGACGGTGGGGACGGTGTTTTGGGGGTCATAGGCAGCATTTTTCTTCCTCCAAACACAGCGAGTTGAGTTAATGCCAAAGAGCTCTATTTTGGTCTCATCAGACCACAGCACTTTCTCCCAGTCACTCACAGAATCATTCAGGTGTTCATTGGCAAATTTCAGACGGGCCTGCACATGTGCCTTCTTGAGCAGGGGGACCTTGCGAGCCCTGCAGGATTTTAATCCATTGCGGTGTAATGTGTTTCCAATGGTTTTCTTGGTGACTGTGGTCCCTGCTAATTTGAGGTCATTCACTAACTCCTCCCGTGTAGTTCTAGGATGCTTTTTCACCTTTCTCAGAACCATTGACACCCCACGAGGTGAGATCTTGCGTGGAGCCCCAGAGCGAGGTCGATTGATGGTCATTTTGTGCTCCTTCCATTTTCGAACAATCGCACCAACAGTTTTCACCTTCTCTCCCAGCTTCTTGCTAATGGTTTTGTAGCCCATTCCAGCCTTGTGCAGGTCTACAATTTTGTCTCTGACATCCTTGGACAGCTCTTTGGTCTTTCCCATGTTGGAGAGTTTGGAGTCTGCTTGATTGATTGATTCTGTGGACAGGTGTCTTTTATACAGGTGACTAGTTAAGACACGTGTCCTTAATGAGGGTGACTAATTGAGTAGAAGTGTCTAACCACTCTGTGGGAGCCAGAACTCTTAATGGTTGGTAGGGGTTCAAAAACTTATTTCACTCAATGAAATGCAAATCAGTTGCTATCTTTTAAGGTTATTTTTTCGATTTTCCTTTTGATGTGCTATCTGCCACTGTTAAAATAAACCTACCATTGAAATGATACTGTTCTGAGACTTTTCATTTCTTTGTCATTGGACAAACTTACAAAATCAGTGAGGGGTCAAATAATTATTTCCTCCACTGTATCTAAATTTATCATGCCTAAACTTATCACGCCTAAACTTATCATGCCTAAACTGACTTTTCACCAGCGTGGTGCAATGGTTATCACGCCTAAAGTCTCTAACTGGGTTAGCACCGCTTTGTGAATCGAGCCCCTGGAGTGCCAAGGTTAGCCATCACTGTTCTAGAGTCAAAGGAAGTGTGTCCCTTCAGATTTCTCCCCATATATAGTAAGCATGTGAGTGTTGTTTTCTGCTGTATTGCAAGAGGTTTGTTCCTTTCAATATTTCAATGCACTAGAGGAGGAGCTGGCGTGCTTTGCTGCAATATCTTATCAGAAGGGTTGTGATGAGAAATGCTGGAGAGGCAGTGACCAACAGACATTATCCACAAGCAATGTGGACTGCCTAACCTTTACCAAAATCAACCAAAATCTCATGTGCCTTTCACACCAAGCACTGTTCCTGCTACGTCGTCCACAGCCACGCTGCCCACTGAAGTAACCGAGGAGCCCAGTGTTTGAACAGTGCAGCCTACGAAGATAGTGTACGATATTATGTGATTAAAAAAATGTGTTCACATTGTCAATCAGAACGCGAATGCAAGGTGCACACCACAAATGCAAAGTCCTGACCTGCTACATTTTTCCACAAACATATCGCGATCGTGATGGTGCCATGAATGCAGCAAATTGTAGACAATGGAAGCCTATGTGAACAGACAGTATTCGTTCCCACTAGGCTGATCTCCGCATGTAAAGGAGATTCTGTTCCGCTGTCGCTTACACCCGCCATTCCATCTGAAGTAGATTGGAGCCCAGCAGAAGCATGTGACACCTGAATGGTTTGCGGGGAAAAAAATGGACAAACAGCGAAAATTCGCATTGGTTCATGGTGGATCAATGAGAATGTTCCCTGTTGCTAGGCAGGACTCCTGTTGATTTTTTACAATCCAACAGGGAGCCCCATGCTTTTGCCAGGCTCTGATCAGTTATTTATCACTCGTCCATTCCAAGGCATTCCCTACTGCAACCAGGCAAGGGCTAGCTGGTAAACAGAGCAGTAAGGGACCTGCTCTTCCCATGTTCTGTGCCTGCAGGCGGAAGCTGTTAGTACTTGGTATAGGCCCATCAAACTGTTTATTTTTTAAATATTAAATTATATTTAAAAATGAATAAAACATTTATCAGTGCAGATCATGCTGTGCAAGCTGCATTGCATGTAAACCAACCAAGACAGGTGTTGTCTGCAATATGTGATCTGATAGCCTCGGTCTAATATGGTGCTGAGGGAAGCAGTAAATTTAGGTGCCCGCACCTAATGGATGATTTGGGCACCCTGTAGGTGCTAATGCAAATATTGTTAATACGGCGCTCAAAGCAGAAATGTGGGTAGCCGATGAATATTGTTTTCAACATTAGAACATTAAAGTTTTTGAAATATGTAAATGTTTTGATGAAACTTGCAACAGTATAGTTTTTGTAATATTTCGTTTGTATGCACAAATCTTATACGTTTGTAAAGGTGTTTGTGCATGGGGGAATGGTTAGGGTTAGGCGTCAGGAAAAGTGTTTGTGCGAGGGGGGGGGATGGTGGTGGTGGTTAGGATTAGGCACCACAAGGGAGGTCCTAGGGTTAGGCATCACTGGGAAGGGGGTTTAGTATCGGTAGTGGAGGGTTCTGTGTGAGAATAGGGTTAGGCTAAGCTGTAGTAAAATATCGGTAAGATTTTCTACTGTTTTATTATCGCTACTAACAATTTTCATTTGGCAATATCATTATGATAATATACACCATGTACACTTTAAAAAACAATAATTTCGATAGATATTAAGAATATTTTTATTAACAAAATGGGTGTTGATTATATTTTTATTCATGAAACCCAAGGCCCATTTTTCCTCGCGCCCCTTTTTCATGCACGCTTACGAAGGGTTCTCACACCCGTTTGTATGTGAGAGACAATTTATGTGAAACAAGTAAAGTTAAACATTCACTAAGGTGCAATAGCAAAAGCTAATTTGTATGACAGTGATTAATAAGTCAACTCTAAAGAGAGAGGAATTTTGAGAAAATGCTTGTTCACATTGCTTCGATACTGAGACTGTTATCAGTGGTGGCTCATTAATCAAGTAATCAATAAAAAATGGGAAGTCTTAAACTAGTGATGAATAGCGGTATTGTTTTTTTTTACTCTTGCCTGTGATATACTTTTACCTCAGTTTGACCTTTCACCCCCACGCTTTTTTCCATATTTGTTTAGTCACCTAGGAAGATTTTCATAGTTTTTTTTTCCATTTTATTATTGCCAATTTCTGAGGCCTTGTTCACATTATATCCGTTTTTGTAAAATTTGAAGCGCGGGCGGTTTTCAAAATCGCCCTGAAAGAGCTTGTGCAATGATTCTTTATGAGAGAGTTCGTATCAGAGCGGTTCGTTTGCGATCCACTTTGAAAAGCGGTGCTTGAGCCATTTTTGAGGCGATTTGCCTCAATGAAAGGTATAAAAAAAGGATTGCGTGAGCGTTTTCTAACCTATTTTAGTTCCTGGACGTAGAAACTACGTCCAGGAACCATGCGCGCTCCCGCGGCCGATCGCGCGTGTGCACGCGCGCTCCCGGCCCGCGGTTTGTTAGCCAGGCAATCAGTGAATCGGGCTATGGTGCCCGATCACTGATTCCTCTCCCACGCTGAAAAAGCGACAGTATGTTACGCTTAGAGTGACGCCATCTTGTGGCCAAAAAGTAAAACTACAACTAAAAGTAAAAAAAATAAAAATCGAGACACATTTACATTATAAAACTATTGTTTACATCCCACCCTCCCAAAAATACCCAAATAAAATGTTTAATATAAAAAAAAACATTACAATAAAAAAAACAAAAAACATGTAAATCTTTACCTAATGGTCTAAACTTTTTAAATATCAATGTAAAGATGAAATATTTCTATATTTTTTTTATTTTAAACTTGTAAATAGTGATAGATGCAAAACGGAAAAAATGCACCTTTATTTCCAAATAAAATATTGTCGCCATACATTGTGATAGGGACATAATTTTAACGGTGTAATAACTGGGACATATGGGCAAATACAAAACGTGAGTTTTAATTATGGAGGCATGTATTATTTTAAAACTATAATGGCTGAAAACTGAGAAATAATGAATTTTTTTCCGTTTTTTTCTTATTCTTCCTGTTAAAATACAGTTACAGTAAAGTGGCTCTTAGCAAAATGTACCCCTCCCCCCCAAAGAAAGCCTAATTGGTGGCGGAAAAAACAAGATATAGATCAGTTCATTGTGATAAGTAGTGATAAAGTTATAGGCTAATCAATGGGAGGTGAACATTGCTCAAGTGAAAACGACGGAACGCGAATGGGTTAAAAAAAAAATACATTGTATTTATTGTTTCCGGATTCGATGCCATACCCTTTCCAATGCACCAGATATTGTACTGAGTTCTGTACAATGCGCGAATCTAAGATTTTCTCTACCTCATACTCGGGTTGGTCCTCCACCATCACAGGAGGAGGAGGAGTAGGACCCACATGCACCGCAGGTTTGAGTAGGGACACATGAAACGACCTTACACCCCGCATGCTGGCAGGAAGATCAATGGCGTAAGTGACGTTATTAATTCTTTTGGTCACTGGAAATGGACCCACAAACCTGGGACCCAGTTTGGCAGAAGGCTGCTTCAGGGTCAAATGACGTGTGGACACCCAGACTAAATCCCCTGGCTGAAACTTCCATTCCACGGACCGTCTCTTGTCTGCTTGACCCTTCTGACTCTGGAATGCCTTCTGAAAGTTCCCCTTAACAACTCCCCAATTGTCCCTGAGTGACCTCTGCCAATCCTCTAGTGCTGGAAATGGAGAAGAGACAACTGGAAAAGGGGAGAATTTGGGTGACCTCCCTGTCACAATTTGGAATGGGGAGAACCCAGATGAGGAATTCTTCAAATTATTTTGTGCGAATTCCGCGAAGGGCAAAAATTTTACCCAGTCACTCTGTGCCTCCGCAACGTAACATCTTAGGAATTGCTCCAAAGACTGGTTGATACGTTCCGTCTGCCCATTAGTCTGTGGGTGGTAGCCTGACGAGAAAGACAATTTCATGCCCATTTGGTGGCAAAATGCCCTCCAGAATCCAGACACAAATTGGACTCCCCTATCCGACACAATGTCTTCCGGAATGCCATGCAGCCGGGACACGTGAATGATGAACAACTCGGCCAGTTCCTGAGCCGAGGGGAGTCCTTTCAGGGGCACAAAATGGGCCATTTTGCTAAAACGGTCGACTACCACCCAAATGACCGACATTCCTTCAGACCTGGGCAACTCCCCCACAAAATCCATGGACAAGTGGGTCCATGGCTCACTCGGGGTGGGCAAAGGCTGCAGCCTACCTACAGATGCCAGCCGGGAGGGTTTACTCTTGGCACAGACCGCACACTCCCTGACATACTCCTTGCAATCTGTTGCCAAAGAAGGCCACCAAGCACACCTGGCAATCAGATCCTGCATTCTGGCAGCTCCAGGATGACCAGCATTCTTATGGGCGTGAAAGAGATGCAGGACTTGTAAACGAAAGGGCAGTGGGATAAACATGACCCCTTCGGGCTTTCCCTCAGGAACATCCTGTTGAAAGGGGCCCAAAACCTCCGTCCAATCTTCCTAAGTCTCCGTGGCGGCTAACACTAGTTTCCGCGGGATAATGGACTCAGGAGCGGGCGGCTGTGCTGTCTCTGGTTCAAAACACCTGGAGAGGGCATCTGCTTTGACGTTTTTGCTGCCTGGGGTGTACGTGATTATAAACCTAAACCTCGTAAAAAATAAAGACCATCGGGCCTGACGGGGACTTAGCCTCTTCGCCCCCTCGATGTATTCCAAGTTCTTGTGGTCGGTATAAACTGTGATCGTGTGTTCTGCCCCCTCTAACCAGTGGCGCCATTCCTCAAACGCCAATTTAATGGCCAGAAGTTCCCGGTTGCCTATATCGTAATTTTTCTCTGCAGGTGAGAACCTACGGGAGAAGTAAGCGCACGGGTGTAATCTGCCCTGCAAGCCAGACCGTTGAGACAGCACCGCCCCCACCCCAACCTCCGAGGCATCAACCTCCACGATAAAGGGAAAGGATGTGTCCACATGCCTCAAAATTGGTGCTGAGCAAAATAATTCCTTCAAAAGAGAAAATGCTGCCACGGCCTCAGGGGACCAGTGGTTGGTATCCGCCCCTTTTTCCGTGAGACTGGTAAGGGGGGCAACTAACGTGGAGTACCCCTTAATGAACCTCCTGTAATAATTCGCAAAACCTAAAAATCTTTGTAGAGCCTTTAACCCCACTGGCTGTGGCCACTCCAACACAGCTGTAACCTTGGCAGGATCCATTGAAAGGCCTGAGGTGGAAATTACGTACCCAAGGAACGTGACAGTGGTCACCTCGAAAATACACTTTTCCACCTTAGCATAGAGCCTATTTTGTCTTAATTTGTTCAAGACAAACTTCACGTGGACCCTGTGCTCGGAGAGGTTATTGGAGTAGATTAGTATATCATCAAGGTATAACAGCACGAATCTTCCCAATACCTCCCGGAATACCTCATTGATTAATTCCTGGAAGACGGCCGGTGCATTGCACAACCCGAAGGGCATCACTAAGTACTCGTAATGCCCGTCGGGTGTGTTGAAGGCCGTCTTCCACTTATCGCCCTTTCTAATGCGGATTAGGTTGTATGCCCCCCTCAGATCCAACTTAGAGAAGATTTTTGCGGCTGTGACCTGTGTGAATAAATCGTCTATCAAGGGTAACGGATAGCGATTTTTCACCGTGATTTTATTGAGGCCCCGATAATCAATACAAGGTCGAAGACCCCGTCTTTCTTTTTAACGAAAAAGAAACCGGCCCCAGCAGGCGAGCGGAATGGCCGGATGAACCCCTTGGCCAAGTTATCACGAATGTATTCCTGCATAGCCATCTTCTCTGGACCGGACAAGTTATACAGGTGACCCCTAGGGGGCATACAACCAGCACGGAGATCAATGGGGCAATCGAACGGGCGATGAGGAGGTAATTGATCAGCAGACTTGGGACAAAATACATCAGAGAACTCAGAGTACTCTTCGGGAACCCCCTCCACACAAATCTTGATCTGACCCAATGTCACCTTCCCTAAACACTGTTGGTGACAATGATCGGACCATCTGGTTACCTGCCCCGTAGCCCAGTGTATTTGTGGAGAATGGACTTGTAACCACGGCATGCCTAGGATGATAGTGGAGGTTGACATACGCAATACAAAAAACTGTAGTTCCCCATGCAGTGCCCCTAACGTGACTTTAACCTGCGGGGTCTGTGACAGAGGACGATTCCGTTGCAGAGGGGAATCGTCTACTGCCGTGACCTGAATGGGAGGACTCACTGGAGTGAGAGGAATACCCAACTCCTGAGCAAATTCAATGTTCATAAAATTAGCCGCTGAGCCAGAATCAATGAAGGCCTCAGTGGCTACCGACTTATTCTCCCATGTAATCGTACAGGGGAGAAGCAATTTTTTCTCTTTTTGGGGTGAGAAAGGTGTGCCTAGGGTGTCACCCCCCACTACTTCTAGGCAGACTCGTTTCCCGGCTTGTTAGGGCACTTTCGCACTCTATGCCCCGATCCAGCACAGTACAGGCACAATTGTTCAGCTATTCTCCGCCTTCGCTCCACCTGGGTCAGTTTTGATCGACCAATCTGCATTGGCTCGGGTGGAGACAGGGCCGGAGATGTCGTTACTAAGGGTGCAGCGGAAGGTGCCGCATAAGATGTCACCCTGGCACGGTGACTGCCCCTAGTCTGCCTCTGATGGCGTAGCCGACGATCGACTCGAATGGCCGATGAGATGGCCTCATCGACTGTCTTGGGCTCGAGTAAGGTTAACATTAGTTCGGAGACCTCCTCCAACAACCCAGACAGGAAGTAATCCATCAAAGCATAGGTGTCAAATCTGGCGGTAACTGACCACCTACGAAATTCTGCCGCGTAATCCTCGACGGAGCCTCTGCCTTGCCGCAAAAGTTTGAGTTTCCGCTCAGAGGTTGCAGCAAGGTCAGGGTCATCGTATATCACTGCCATAGCCTTAAAAAATTCCTCTACCGAGGTCAGAGCTGTATCTGTGGGAGGTAGATTGTAAGCCCAGGACTGAGAGTCACCAGTTAACAAAGTTTTAATAAATATGACCCGTTGGGTCTCAGTTCCCGAGGATCGGGGTCTCAACTCGAAATATGATAGCACTCTACTCTTAAAATTCCGAAAGTCAGATTTGTGGCCAGAAAATGTATCAGGTACGGGCATACGTATGTCATCACTAGGAGGGGATCGCACCGAATCAACTGACGTCTGAAGGGTTCGCACAGAGCCTGTTAGGGCATCAATTAATGCTTTGTGCTGGCCCAGTGCTTGATGGATGTTATCCACCGAAGTGGCAAGCACATTCAGAGGGTCAGCGCGTGCGTCCATCTGTTTTTTGGTCTGGCGTTCTGTAACGATCGGTGAAGCACAGAGAGAATCTGATTACCGGTGATCTGCAGTATCACTGGAAATACAGATGTATACCTGATTATAAGTGATCTGCAGTATCACCGATAATCCGATATACCAGCTAACCTCTGTTCACCTGAGTAGAGTGTAGTGTTTTGGTGTAACAGTAACACTTTGAGGACAAGCCTCAGCGCAGTAAGGAGTACTGCACAGATTCCTTCCGCAGACCCGGACTCTCCAAGACGGGAGGAGTCGGGCTGACAGCAGGAAGGATTGTCTGAAAGTAACCCTCAGGAGGAAGGGTCGCTAACAGAGTGAGGAACCGCCTCTAACGGTAAGGTCGGTTCTCGAGGTCGGACAAGCCAGGTCGTACACACACGGACAGATACAGTACAAGATCAGGAGACAAAGGTGGAGTCTAAGTGCAGGCAGGGTTCGGCAACGGGGTATCAGATATATCGAGGTACAAAATCAGGAGGCAGAAACAGAGTCTAGGGACGAGCCGGGGTTCGGCAACAGAGTATCAGAAATATCGAGGTGCAAGATCAGAGTTCAGGAGGATAGTCAGGCAAGCAGGAAGTCATAACAGATAAACACAATCAAACTAGTACTTTAAGCTATCAACAAAATCTAGCTAAGTGTAGGATTACAGCTCCAGCTGGTCCCGGCACACTTGCGGATCTGACTACGGATCTGGGTGCTCCCACATATGTGATCGCAACGCCAGACAACCAGCAACTGAATAAGCAGCAGAATATATAGTTGCTGGACTCTGCTGCCCCGCCTGAACCATTCAGCCAATCATGAGTCCTGCAGGAATCAGCTGACCTTCCTGATCAGCTGACACTTCCTCTGCAGGTATAAAGGTCCTGAATTCAGGCCCGCGCGAGCATAGCTCTCCATCTGCCTAGGTGCACTAACAGACCCAGCCACACCAAGCACATGCTGCTGCATGCAAACAGCCACTTTGCTGTCAGGACTTGCGGCGGCTTTTCCGCGTTCCACCACACCACCAGACGCGTGCAAACCGCCGCGTAGGACGCGGAGTCAGCCGCCTAGCTCTTGGCACACGCGGCGGCTTTTCCGCGTTTCCTCACATGTTGTCTGCAATATGTGATCTGATAGCCTCGGTCTAATATGGTGCTGAGGGAAGCAGTAAATTTAGGTGCCCGCACCTAATGGATGATTTGGGCACCCTGTAGGTGCTAATGCAAATATTGTTAATACGGCGCTCAAAGCAGAAATGTGGGTAGCCGATGAATATTGTTTTCAACATTAGAACATTAAAGTTTTTGAAATATGTAAATGTTTTGATGAAACTTGCAACAGTATAGTTTTTGTAATATTTCGTTTGTATGCACAAATCTTATACGTTTGTAAAGGTGTTTGTGCATGGGGGAATGGTTAGGGTTAGGCGTCAGGAAAAGTGTTTGTGCGAGGGGGGGGGATGGTGGTGGTGGTTAGGATTAGGCACCACAAGGGAGGTCCTAGGGTTAGGCATCACTGGGAAGGGGGTTTAGTATCGGTAGTGGAGGGTTCTGTGTGAGAATAGGGTTAGGCTAAGCTGTAGTAAAATATCGGTAAGATTTTCTACTGTTTTATTATCGCTACTAACAATTTTCATTTGGCAATATCATTATGATAATATACACCATGTACACTTTAAAAAACAATAATTTCGATAGATATTAAGAATATTTTTATTAACAAAATGGGTGTTGATTATATTTTTATTCATGAAACCCAAGGCCCATTTTTCCTCGCGCCCCTTTTTCATGCACGCTTACGAAGGGTTCTCACACCCGTTTGTATGTGAGAGACAATTTATGTGAAACAAGTAAAGTTAAACATTCACTAAGGTGCAATAGCAAAAGCTAATTTGTATGACAGTGATTAATAAGTCAACTCTAAAGAGAGAGGAATTTTGAGAAAATGCTTGTTCACATTGCTTCGATACTGAGACTGTTATCAGTGGTGGCTCATTAATCAAGTAATCAATAAAAAATGGGAAGTCTTAAACTAGTGATGAATAGCGGTATTGTTTTTTTTTACTCTTGCCTGTGATATACTTTTACCTCAGTTTGACCTTTCACCCCCACGCTTTTTTCCATATTTGTTTAGTCACCTAGGAAGATTTTCAGTTTTTTTTTCCATTCTATTATTGCCAATTTCTGAGGCCTTGTTCACATTATATCCGTTTTTATAAAATTTGAAGCGCGGGCGGTTTTCAAAATCGCCCTGAAAGAGCTTGTGCAATGATTCTCTATGAGAGAGTTCGTATCAGAGCGGTTCGTTTGCGATCCACTTTGAAAAGCGGTGCTTGAGCCATTTTAGAGGCGATTTGCCTCAATGAAAGGTATAAAAAAAAGGATTGCGTGAGCGTTTTCTAACCTATTTTAGTTCCTGGACGTAGAAACTACGTCCAGGAACCATGCGCGCTCCCGCGGCCGATCGCGCGTATGCACGCGTGCTCCCGGGCCCGCGGTTTGTTAGCCAGGCAATCAGTGAATCGGGCTATGGTGCCCGATCACTGATTCCTCTCCCACGCTGAAAAAGCGACAGCTTCTCTCGGAAGCTGCGCTTTTTCTGGCTGTTGCCTCCCCCATGCGTGTCTAAGCGTATGTTACTGTAACGATTGGTCATGCAGATCGTGGTCGTGACTGGAACCAGACTGGCAGATCCACGATCTCTGCATGGCAATCGTTTTGGTTTAACAAACTGGAAGATCACAATAGAAATACTGACGTCTGCACAACAGAGTAGAATAATAAATGTGTTTTATTACAATAATGCAAGTGTACAAATGCAGATCACCATACACATACAATATACAATCAAACAACGCGTGGTGCACCACAAATACCAGAACCCTGACTATCTATCTATACAAATATATACAGCAACCCACACAATATGAGAATATATACAATGATACAATATATACAGACACGTCTCAACACAATCAGCACACAGAAGAATCGTCAGACTAGCAAGGATCAAATACCAGGAAATCAGAATGGATCAGAAGTACAGAATCAGAAGACAAGAGATTAGTCGAACAAGCAGGAGTCAAAATACCAGGAGCTCAGGATACAGGACAGATGGCCAGAGTCACAACACTGCAGGAACAAGACACAATGACCTAGCAATGTGCTGCTAGGAAGTCCGGCCTTAAATATGCAGCACATTGCTCAGGTGACTGACCAGAGTCTTTCACAGTTCCATCTGCTGGTGAGCTGAGGAATTGCACTGCTCCCAGCAATATGAGCGCCACCTGCTGGTAGACAGCTGAAGTCCACCTCAAGTTCCTAGTGCTGCCACCAGCAGGATGACACGGGCACAGATCATTACAGTTACGCTTAGAGTGACGTCATGTAAACAAACTCATGGCCGCCATCTTGTGGCCAAAAAGTAAAACTACAACTAAAAGTAAAAAAAATAAAAATCAAGACACATTTACATTATAAAACTATTGTTTACATCCCACCCTCCCAAAAATACCCAAATAAAATGTTTAATATAAAAAAAAAACATTACAATAAAAAAAACAAAAAACATGTAAATATTTACCTAAGGGTCTAAACTTTTTAAATATCAATGTAAAGATGAAATATTTCTATATTTTTTTTTTATTTTAAACTTGTAAATAGTGATAGATGCAAAACGGAAAAAATGCACCTTTATTTCCAAATAAAATATTGTCGCCATACATTGTGATAGGGACATAATTTTAATGGTGTAATAACCGGGACATATGGGCAAATACAATACGTGAGTTTTAATAATGGAGGCATGTATTATTTTAAAACTATAATGGCTGAAAACTGAGAAATAATGAATTTTTTCCGTTTTTTTCTTATTCTTCCTGTTAAAATACAGTTACAGTAAAGTGGCTCTTAGCAAAATGTACCCCCCCCCCCCCCAAAGAAAGCCTAATTGGTGGCGAAAAAAACAAGATATAGATCAGTTCATTGTGATAAGTAGTGATAAAGTTATAGGCTAATCAATGGGAGGTGAACATTGCTCAAGTGAAAACGACGGAACGCGAATGGGTTAAAAAAAAAAATACATTGTATTTATTGTTTCCGGATTTTTTTCCACATCAAAAGACGGAAGCGCTCTGCAAAAGCGCTTACAAAAATGCCCACAAAAACGAGCGAACGCGCAGAAAATCGCCAGAAAACGCTTTTAAAAAATGCGGAAAAATAGCCCACTGTGGACAGATATGCGAGCCGAGCGAAATGTGAACAAGGCCTAAATAGGAAGATGTCCTCTGATGTCACTCCAATAACAAGGTACATAGAGCTGTAATTTAGTTAGGTAGCGTTTTCTCCTTTTTTTTTTTTTTAAGCGCCTGCGATTTTGAAAATCGCCCTCAAAGTGCTTGTGCAATGATTCCCTATCAGAGTGTTCACGTCTGAGTGGTTCGATGACAATCCGCTCACCAAAGCGCTGCCTGTACCATTTTTGGGGCAATTTGCCTCAATGGAAGGTATAGGGAAATCGCAAAATGCTTGAAAAAGCACTATGTATAGCAGTTTCCCCAGCGCTTTCATGAATAAATACATTGGGCTTGATTCACAAAGCGGTGCAAACTGTTTAGCACGGGTGTGCTAAACAGTTAGCACGTGAAGTGCTTTTCGCTGACTTTTGCGCGAATCGCGGCACTTTACGCGCGCAAAAGTCAGTGAAAAGCACTTCACGTGCTAACTGTTTAGCACACCCGTGCTAAACAGTTTGCACCGCTTTGTAAATCAAGCCCATTGTATTTATTCTTTTCCGTGTCAAAGTTCACTTCCTGACTTGCCTCATGAAGTGAAAAAAACTAATCGCCCTGCCAAAGTGCTTAGAAAAGCGCTTTATAAAAAAATCGAGCACACAGGTAAGCACCGGGAGGTACACAAAAAATCGCAAATTACTGGCATCAGCTATTTCGATTTTAGATGTGAACAAGGCCTCACTGTTTGCTACAGGGCACAGACATGAGACATGTAATGCATTTTTTATGTTACATAAAGTGGGGAAATATCTAGTTATTTAAAGTGTACCTGAAGTTAACATGTGACAGGATGAGATAAGCATATACAGTGGGATGCGAAAGTTTGGGCAACCATGTTAATCGTCATGATCCTGTATGAATGGTTGTTATGATAAAAAATGTCAGTTAAATACTTTACATCATATAGGACACACACACAGTGATTACTTAAAGTGAACCTTAAGTGACAAAAAAAAAAGAGTTTTACTCACCTGGGGCTTCCCTCAGCCCCCTGCAGCTGATCGGTGCCCTCGGCGTGTCTCTCTGATCCTCCCGTCCCCGTCGGCGACCACTTCCGGTTTCGCCGTCAGGACCCGACAGGCTGGGAACACGAGTGATTCTTCGCGTTCCCAGCCACAATATCTCCCCCTATGCTGCTATTGCGGCAAGGAAGGCCGCAATAGCAGCATAGGGGGAGATATTGTGGCTGGGAACGCGAAGTTGTTTTATTATTATTTATTTTATTTATGAAGTGCTAACATAATACACATAATACACTGTACTGGACATAAATTGGGTTACAGATAATGATAAATAAGGGTGACCAGTCGGAAGCACTCACGTCTCTGAGGCTGGGACTGGGTACATAACAGAGCGTGAAAGGTCACGTTTTCTGTCATGTGCAGGTTTTTTTGTGTGCGTTTTTAGTGCGTTCTTTGTACGTTTGTGTTTTTATCCGCATATGCGTTTTTTCTATGCGTTTTGTATACATTTTCCATGCATTTTTCAATTGTGTTTTATGCAAATCACTAGGAAGACAACAGGAAGCGGAAATACATCAGAAAACAATGAAAAAAAAAGGCATAGAAAAACGCATGAAAAACGCATACAAAGCGCAACACATTGCTTTCTCATTGACTTTTAATATGTGCGTTTTTGAATATTATGCAACAAAAGCAGGGTTTTTAAAAACGCATGTTTCAAAACGCATACATTACACATATGCGTTTTTTAATGCATTTTTTATGAGACCCATAGTCTTCCATTAGCGCAAAAACGCAGCTTATGTGACAAGATACTTATGTGACAAGATTTGAAAAATGCACTGAATGGGCAAGAGAAAACACATTTTCGCAAAAATCCTTATCTTTCAAAAATAAAATGTTGTGTCAGACGACAATGTAAATTTCAAGGCAAAAATGACTTTTATGATAAAACAGTCTCATCCCTATTATCAATTGCAGTGTGATGGTGTATACATTACATTCTATAAATTACTGCAAAGTCTCTAATTGACAATGCTGAGATTAGGTGGCCTCTACATTAACCAGTCATTTTATTGTAAATGTTTTTCCCATCCCCAGTACTAATAATATTGGTGGGCTTTGTTCATGTTGTGCCTGTGCTGGTAACTTTCCTTTATATTCTGTGCCTCTTACTGCCGCAGATAGAGAAGTGGGGTCACTGGATCGGCATTGCATGCTGGGAGATGTTGTTTGAGTATATCTCCCGAGTGAGTATATCTTAAAGTATCTCAATATCCGTCCATTCACACTGTAGCAACAAAGCATTGTCATAGAGAAACCCAGACACATCCAAATTTCCCCATGATTCACATTCCCCTATTATGTTCTTAAAAGACGCCACACCTTTAATTTGTCATTCTTCTGTGCAGTGGGCGGTGGGCTGGGCCCGCATTTCATGGCCACCCAAACACCTACAAAAGTATTTATGTTACTAAGTTAGATATGACATCTCATAATGAACACTAAATAAAATGCCTGTGTTAGAGATGATTAATGAATTGCAGTTTTTTTTTCTCACTGGATGAATTGAACTGAAAAAAAAAACTGACTCTGGGGGCCATATGCAATTCACTTTTTTCTCCTGAGTTTTCTCCTAGGTGATATTTTCATAACTTGTCATAAATTGACCAGCAAGCAAGAAAATACTCAATAATTTTAATACTACTTTTTCACCAACTTTTGGATAGCTTTTCAATTGTAAAATGCTGAAAAGTTATTTTAAAGAGAATATGAACATTATCTCCTAGAAGATAAGTCAGGAGAAAAAATAAATTGCATATGGGCCATGGTGTCTGGACGGAGAAACTTACTTAAAGCTAACGGGAGTCTATTTAAAAAAAAAAATAAACCAGATACTTAGCTAAGGAGAGGGAATGCTCTGGGTCCAATAGAGCCTTCCCTCTCCTCTCCTGGTGCCCTCTTTGCAGCAGTAGCTCCTCCGTTTAAATTCTCTGCCGCGGACGATTTCGGAAGTCTTCAGGAGCCAAGCCCTCCCGAAGACAGGCGGCTCCATACTGCGCACGCATGAGCGCCCTCTCCCACACGAGCGTGTGCGCAGTATGGAGTGGTCCGTCTTCGAGAGCACTTGGGCTCCCTGAAGACTTCCGAAGCTTCCCTTCGGCGGTGGAGAGCGCAGTATTTGACTAATTTAGTCAAATACTGCTAGGGGGGAGCCAGCGCTGGAACGGGCACCGGGAGAGAAGAGGGAAGGCTCTATAGTAACCAGAGCCTTCCCCCTCCCTAGGTAAGTATCTGGCTTTAAAAAAAAAAAAAAAAAAAAAGGTTCCCACTGACTTTAAAGGAAACCTGAACACAAAATAATAATAATAATAATAATAATAATAATAATAATAATAAAAAAAGCTTTAGGCTGTTGGTTCTCTTGTAGTCCTCCCAAGATGCTCTAAGCCTCCTTTGGCTGGCCTGATCGCTTCCTCCAATCACCACCAGTCCCGATGTATTGCGCATGTGTGGCCTGACCGTGCATGCCCCCATTGCGTTCTCATTGTCGAGAGTGTTTTGTGCCTGCTCAGAACACGTTAGGCAACGAGAACGTGAGGGGGGTACATGCGTAGCCAAGCAGCTGGAGGAAAAGACTGGGTCAGCCATCGGAAGATTGAAGCATCTTGGGAGGACAGCGAGGGAGCCAGCCAACAGCCTAAAGGGGGTTGAAGGAAGCCCCAAGTAAGTATAAATGCTTTTATTTTTTCATCTCGGTACACTTTAAAATGGTTCACTATCACATGGACCTAGTTTTGCAACCATAGCTGTATTACAATTAACTTCTGTTCACCAAACATGATCTGAGGGTCCATTCAAATGAATGGAACTGAAGATCGCTGCAGTCTTTAGGACAATTATGGTAGATGATCAAAGCACTGATTGCAACCATAATTTATTAGGCCTCTCCTTTTTAAATACAGAAATCGTATAGCTTATGAAGAAGTGGGTGATTTAATATGAGCTCGGCACTTCTTTACAAAACAGGTCATTAACATTTCTCCTGAGTTTACTACAAGGAGATATTTTAACCACCTGAGGACCACAGTCTTTCTACCCCTTAAGGACCAGAGCCTTTTTCTCCATTCAGACCACTGCAGCTTTCACGGTTTATTGCTCGGTCATACAACCTACCACCTAAATGAATTTTACCTCCTTTTCCTCTCACTAATACAGCTTTCTTTTGGTGCTATTTGATTGCTGCTGCGAGTTTTAGTTTTTATTATATTCATCAAAAAAGACATGAATTTTGTCAAAAAAATGACTTTTTTAACTTTCTGTGCTGACATTTTTCAAATAAAGTAAAATTTCCTATACATTTGAGCGCGAAAGTTATTCTGCTACATGTCTTTGATTAAAAAAAAACATTCAGTGTATATTTATTGGATTGGGTAAAAGTTATAGCGTTTACAAACTATGGTGCCAAAAGTGAATTTTCCCATTTTCAAGCATCTCTGACTTTTCTGCCCACCTGTCATGTTTCATGAGGTGCTAAAATTCCAGGATAGTATAAATACCCCCCAAATGACCCCATTTTGGAAAGAAGACATCCCAAAGTATTCACTGAGAGGCATGGTGAGTTCAGAGAAGATTTTATTTTTTGTCACAAGTTAGCGGAAAATGACACTTTGTGACAAAAAAAAAGAAAAAAGTTTCCATTTCTTCTAACTTGCGACAAAAAAAAATGAAATCTGCCACGGACTCACTATGCTCCTCTCTGAATACCTTGAAGGGTCTACTTTCCAAAATGGGGTCATTTGTGGGGTGTGTTTACTGTCCTGGCATTTTGGGGGGTGCTAAATTGTAAGCACCCCTGTAAAGCCTAAAGGTGCTCATTGGACTTTGGGCCCCTTAGCGCAGTTAGGCTGCAAAAAAGTGCCACACATGTGGTATTGCCGTACTCAGGAGAAGTAGTGTAATGTGTTTTGGGGTGTATTTTTACACATACCCATGCTGGGTGGGAGAAATATCTCTGTAAATGACAATTTTTTTTATTTTTTTTTACACACAATTGTCCATTTACAGAGATATTTCTCCCACTCAGCATGGGTATGTGTAAAAATACACCCCAAAACACATTGTACTACTTCTCCTGAGCACGGCGATACCACATGTGTGGCACTTTTTTGCACCCTAACTGCGCTAAGGGGCCCAAAGTCCAATGAGTACCTTTAGGATTTCACAGGTCATTTTGAGACATTTGTTTTTAAGACTACTCCTCACAGTTTAGGGCCCCTAAAATGCCAGGGCAGTATAGGAACCCCACAAATGACCCCATTTTAGAAAGAAGACACCCCAAGGTATTCCGTTAGGAGTATGGTGAGTTCATAGAAGATTTTATTTTTTGTCACAAGTTAGCGGAAATTGATTTTAAGTGATTTTTTTCACAAAGTGTCATTTTCCGCTAACTTGTGACAAAAAATAAAATCTTCTATGAACTTACCATACTCCTAACGGAATACCTTGGGGTGTCTTCTTTCTAAAATGGGGTCATTTGTGGGGTTCCTATACTGCCCTGGCATTTTAGGGGCCCTAAACTGTGAGTAGTAGTCTTAAAAACAAATGTCTCAAAATGACCCTTGAAATCCTAAAGGTACTCATTGGACTTTGGGCCCCTTAGCGCACTTAGGGTGCAAAAAAGTGCCACACATGTGGTACCACCGTACTCAGGAGAAGTAGTATAATGTGTTTTGGGGTGTATTTTTACATATACCCATGCTGGGTGGGAGAAATATCTCTGTAAATGACAATTGTTTGTTTGGTTTTACACACAATTGTCCATTTACAGGGAGATTTCTCCCACTCAGCATGGGTATGTGTAAAAATACACCCCAAAACACATTATACTACTCCTGAGTACGGCGATATCACATGTGTGGCACTTTTTTGCACCCTAACTGCGCTAAGGGGCCCAAAGTCCAATGAGTACCTTTAGGATTTCACAGGTCATTTTTGTTTCAAGACTACTCCTCACGGTTTAGGGCCCCTAAAATGCCAGGGCAGTATAGGAACCCCACTAATGACCCCATTTTAGAAAGAAGACACCCCAAGGTATTCCGTTAGGAGTATGGTGAGTTCATAGAAGATTTTATTTTTTGCCACAAGTTAGCGGAAATTGATTTGAATTGTTTTTCTTCACAAAGTGTCATATTCCGCTAACTTGTGACAAAAAATAAAATCTTCTATGAACTCACCATACTTCTAACGGAATACCTTTGGGTGTCTTCTTTCTAGAATGGGGTCATTTGTGGGGTTCCTATACTGCCCTGGCATTTTAGGGGCCCTAAACCGTGAGGAGTAGTCTTGAAACCAAATGTCGCAAAATGACCTGTGAAATCCTAAAGGTACTCATTGGACTTTGGGCCCCTTAGCGCACTTAGGGTGTAAAAAAGTGCCACACATGTGGTACCGCCGTACTTAGGAGAAGTAGTATAATGTGTTTTGTGGTGTATTTTTACACATACCCATGCTGGGTGGTAGAAATATCTCTGTACATGACAATTGTTTGATTTTTTTTACACACAATTGTCCATTTACAGAGAGATTTCTCCCACCCAGCATGGGTATGTGTAAAAATACACCCCAAAACACATGATACTACTTCTCCTGAGTACGGCGATACCACATGTGTGACACTTTTTTTTGCAGCCTAGGTGCGCTAAGGGGCCCAACGTCCTATTCACAGGTCATTTTGAGGCATTTGTTTTCTAGACTACTCCTCACGGTTTAGGGCCCCTAAAATGCCAGGGCAGTATAGGAACCCCACAAGTGACCCCATTTTAGAAAGAAGACACCCCAAGGTATTCCGTTAGGTGTATGGCGAGTTCATAGAAGATTTTATTTTTTGTCACAAGTTAGTGAAAAATGACACTTTGTGAAAAAAAACCCCCAATAAAAATCAATTTCCGCTAACTTTTGACAAAAAATAAAATCTTCTATGAACTCGTCATACACCTAACAGAATACCTTGGGGTGTCTTTTTTCTAAAATGGGGTCACTTGTGGGGTTCCTATACCGCCCTGGCATTTTACGGGCCCAAAACCGTGAGTAGTCTGGAAACCAAATGTCTCAAAATGACTGTTCAGGGGTATAAGCATCTGCAAATTTTGATGACAGGTGGTCTATGAGGGGCCGAATTTTGTGGAACCGGTCATAAGCAGGGTGGCCTTTTAGATGACAGGTTGTATTGGGCCTGATCTGATGGATAGGAGTGCTAGGGGGGTGACAGGAGGTGATTGATGGGTGTCTCAGGGGGTGATTAGAGGGGAAAATAGATGCACTCAATTCACTGGGGAGGTGATCGGAAGGGGTTCTGAGGGGGATCTGAGGGTTTGGCCGAGTGATCAGGAGCCCACACGGGGCAAATTAGGGCCTGATCTGATGGGTAGGTGTGCTAGGGGGTGACAGGTGGTGACAGGAGGTGATTGATGGGTGTCTCAAGGTGTGATTAGTGGGGGGAATAGATGCAGGTAATGCACTGGCGAGGTGATCAGGGCTGGGGTCTGAGGGTGTGGGCGGGTGATTGGGTGCCCTAGGGGCAGATAGGGGTCTAATCTGATGGGTAGCAGTGACAGGGGGTGATTGATGGGTAATTAGTGGGTGTTTAGAGGAGAGAACAGATGCAATGCACTTGGGAGGTGATCTGACTGCAGGTCTGCAGGCGATCGAATGGTGTGGGTGGGTGATCAGATTGCCCGCAAGGGGCAGGTTAGGGACTGATTGATGGGTGGCAGTGACAGGGGGTGATTGATGGGTGGCAGTGACAGGGGCTGATTGATGGGTGACAGTGACAGGGGGTAATTGATGGGTGATAGGTGATTGGCAGGTGATTGACAGGTGATCAGTGGGTTATTACAGGGAAGAACAGATGCAATTAATGCACTGGCAAATTGATAAGGGGGGGGGTCTGAGGGCAATCTGAGCGTGTGGGCGGGTGATTGGGTGCCCGCAAGGGGCAGATTAGGGTCTGATCTGATAGGTAACAGTGACAGGTGGTGATAGGGGGTGATTGATAGGTAATTAGTGGGTGTTTAGAGAAGATAACATATGTAAACAATACATTTGGGAGGTAATCTGACGGCGGGTTTGCGGGCGATCTAATGGTGTGGGTGGGTGATCAGATTGCCCAAAAGGGGCAGGTTAGGGGCTGATTGATGGGTGGCAGTGACAGGGGGTGATTGATGGGTGATAGGTGATTGGCAGGTGATTGACAGGTGATCAGTGGGTTATTACAGGGAAGAACAGATGTAATTAATGCACTGGTGAATTGATAAGGGGGGGTCAGAGGGCAATCTGAGCGTGTGGGCGGGTGATTGGGTGCCCGCAAGGGGCAGATTAGGGTCTGATCTGATAGGTAAAAGTGACAGGTGGTGATAGGGGGTGATTGATGGGTGATTGATGGGTAATTAGTGGGTGTTTAGAGGAGAGAATAGATGTAAACAATGGATTTGGGAGGTGATCTGATGTCGGATCTGCGGGCGATCTATTGGTGTGGGTGGGTGATCAGATTGCCCGCAAGGGGCAGGTTAGGGGCTGATTGTTGGGTGGCAGTGACAGGGGGTGATTGATGGGTGATTGACAGGTGATTGACAGGTGATCAGGGGGGATAGATGCATACAGTACACAGGGGGGGGGTAAAAAAAATAGCGTTGACAGATAGTGACAGGGAGTGATTGATGGGTTATTAGGGGGGTGATTGGGTGCAAACAGTGGTCTGGGCAGGAGGGGGGTCTGAGGGGTGCTGTGGGCGATCAGGGGGCGGGGCAGATCAGTGTGTTTGAGTGCAGACTAGGGTGGCTGCAGCCTGCCCTGGTGGTCCCTCGGACACTGGGACCACCAGGGCAGGAGGCAGCTTGTATAATACACTTTGTATACATTACAAAGTTTATTATACACTTTGTAGCGGCGATCGCGGGGTTAACATCCCGCCGGCGCTTCCGTATGGCCGGCGGGTGGGCGGAGCCAGTTGCCGGGGGAAGCGCGCGTCATCAATGACGCGATCGCTCCCCCGGCATACGAAAAGGACGCAACGCCCTTGGGCGTATTGCGGTCCTTTAGGGATCCACTTTGCCGCCGCCCATTGGCTGTGGGCGGTCGGCAAGTGGTTAAACCCTAACCAATAAAATATATTTTAAGCTTCAAACATGCAAGAAAATACTGAAAATAAAAATATTACTTTTTTTTACCTACTTTTTAGTACATTTTCAATTGCAGAGTGCTGAAAGGGTATTTTAAGATGAGATGAAAAAGTACAGTATCTCCTAGGAGAAAACTCAAGAGAAAAAGTTAAAAAGAGCTTAAGGGCCTTATGCACAAACTTGTAGTAATATTGCTGTGCACAGACATTGAATGACAATATTACCCTGAATACCGGCAGTGTGTACTACAAGTTACGCTATTAGCCCGACCTACGGTACTTGACTATCGTGACTGTTGATAAGGTAACACACGCTACATATGGTAACGCTCGTTAGCATAGTAGCGGTCGTGGTAGTTGAGTGCTGTGGGCCGTGGCAATAGCATAAATTGCAGTACTCGGTGCTGATAGTCAGGGCTGAGTCACTGACTCCTCTAGTGGCGCAGTAATCAGAGGCGCCACTAGGGGGCAGCAGAGAGAAAACACAGATCTGTGTGAGGAGGAGAAGACTTGCAGAAGTTTCCAACGGCGCTGTCACGTGAGTTTTACTGTCGCTTCTGCTCGCATACCTCTGCATACGGGCAGCCAGGGGGGCACTCGGGGGGCCCTTCCTCCTTCCCCTATCTGCCGCTGCCTCCCCCAGCAGCCGCAGTACCAGCAGCCATACATTGAATTTTAAACTATTCGATAGGACAGGCTTGGGGGGCCCCCTGGGCTCTGGGACCCTGGGGCAATTTCCCCCCTTGCCTTAATGGTAGCGTCGGCCCTGCTGATAGTAAAGCTGGCCACTAACGGTCCAATTTCTAGCAAAAAATCGTTCGAGCGATCAGAAATTCTGATCGTATTGGTTGTAAATAATCTCCATTGGTGGACACAATCGATTATGAACGAGTGAAAAAAATGTCGCCCGAATGAATTTTCGTCGAACGAAAATTTGGATTTTCTTGGTGGTCGTGATAGATAGGAAGTAAAGATTGGTTAGTTGATGGTGTAGTGAACGATTTTTCATCCGATCAGAATTTCTGATCGCTCGAACGATTTTTCACTAGAAATTGGACCGTTAGTGGCCAGCTTAAGAGAAATATTGCCATGCGATCTCTGTGCATCAACCCCAGAGCGTCCTATGACTTCTTATGACATTTTGCTTATGTTTATATATATATATTTATTATAAACTCATTATGTTGCAGCAACAGCAATGTTTAAGTAACAACAACAGAAAAAAATATTTAACTAGAACATTCCTGTTTATGGTTGGTTTAGGTATGACTATCTCTTTGAGATTAAAGTTGAGATGAACAGTGACTAAGCAGGCTGAGGTTTAAAAGGAACCAGAGGTTTTCATTTTCAAGTGTACCAGAGATGAAATAAAAAAAAAAAAAAAAGTGTTATACATACCTGGGGCTTCCTTCAGCCCCATGCGCACGGATCACTCCGCCGTCCTCCGCTGCCTGCAGCTCCGGTATCGGGTCCAGTTAGTTCTGTCAGTCACGGCCAGTCTGTTCAAGAGGAAGTGCGCTCTCTCTACGTATCTCTCTGGTGGCTACAGGATTTAGTGAAATTGGCTAAAATGAACCAAAAAAACATTTAATAAAGTCATTACCATGTAATATATTACTATACCATATGGCCCTTAATTTTACACACTTATTCATATCATATTATAAGCTCCCTGCTCATTACACCTGTAACAAGAAAGAAAAATAGTAAAATAAATGCACCAAATGTATGGTAGAATGTAATACTTTATTCATGCTACCCAATTTTACATTAATTATCCTGGTTTTAGCATTAGAAACACTCCCTGTATCTATATACTGCTCTGTATTGGTTTGTAACCCTGCTCTCCCAGTGATGTTTAGCCTAGGCTATGAGGTCACAACATTCTGCCCCAGAGCAATCTGGGGGACCAGGTTTTGTTTCTGCTTACTTAAAGATAATAGATTTATTAAAATAATAGATTTATACATACCTGGGGCTTCCAGCAGCCCCATCCGCACCGATCGCTCCCACGCCGCCGTCCTCTGCCGCCTCTATCGCCGGTATCAGGTCCTGTCACTTCGGCCATATTGCGCAGGCGCATGAATAAAGCAGGTGCCGGAGAGACGGAGGGAGTCACTGTGCATGTCGAAAACTGTCCGCGTTTGGCCGAAGTGACGGGACCCAGTACCGGCGATAGAGGCGGCAGAGGACGGCGGTATGGGAGCGATCCATGCGGATGGGCCTAGAGGAAGCCCCAGGTATGTATAAATCTATTATTTTATCTCAGTTCCGAGTCTCTTTAAGAGCACATAACAAACATTCCGCAGTGTTGCACCTTCCAGCAGTAAAGATGTCATCACCTGTGTTAAATTTAAGAATGTAAATTGGGGAGGTTAATGTTAGGCACCGGTAGTGGTTCATGTGAGAGAAGTGTTAGGCTCAGTGATAAATGTTGGCGGAGATTGCCATGTGAAGGGGGGGGGGAGTCAGGTGATTTGGTAGAGGGAAAAATTATGTGAGAAGAGGCATGGGTGATAGATGGGTGATAGTAGAATATCGAAATTAGCCACTGCCCAATAGTACAATATTGGTACTGTATTTTTCGGGGAGAAAGTCTTATAGTCCGAATGTGCAGTCAGAGTGTACAGTGGAGGCCCTTCAGGGCACCCTCTAGTGGTTTAGCCAGGTGCACTGAACTGGCCGTGGCTGCTGTCTCTCTCCCGCCACTGCAGGATGGAAGAACAGCAGTGCAGGCTGAAAGCAATGCAGACGAGTACAAGCTGCTCCCCAAGTCCCTGGCTCTTCTCCCAAAGTAAGTCTAGTGCACACGCAAATCGCTAGGCGTGATCGTAAACGATTAGCGATTTGCATTAACGATTTTCAGTAGCATTTCTGGGCATGCGCCTAGTGATTTCCTATTTATACCTAGCAATTTTGGAGTGTTTGGTTGCAGCGATTTTGTAGTTCTTGTAAACTTTGTTCTGGAAATGAACAGCTTTTGGGCAAAAAACGCTTTGAAAATCACTCTTTGTTAAGTGCTATTTTAGAGCCATTTTCCACTTTTCCTATACTTTACATTGAGACCCGCGCTAGCGAAAAAAATGCTGTGGTGTGAACAATCCCATACAGGTACATTAGCCAAGCACTTTTCAAAGTTCTAGCGATTTTAAAAGCGCTCAGAAGCGCTCTTGTTGTGCACCAGCCCTAATTAGACGCGGCTTTTGTCTTTCCTGAGCGGGGGGCTCAGGAAAGAAGAGCTACAGAAGGAGAAAGCACTGTACGACCGCCTGAGCTGCTCCCCAAGTCCTGGGTTATTCTCCAAGTTTCAAGCAGCCTACAGACATTCTGACATTCTGCTGCTGAAATGCCGAAAGAGCCACAGTGAGGGAAGTCCCTGGTCAGCACTCTTCTCACTGGGTAGCCAAGCGGTTGCAGCAGAAGTTAGTTTAGGGTACTTAGTCTAGCTGGTGGGGACATCAGGGTTAGTGTAGCTTGGAACTGTACCTTAGACAGAGGCAGCTTGGGGAGAAAAAGGTCTACAAGACTCCCCTGTACCATGATCGCACCCATGTTTAGTATATTTTTTCTACCCTGGTTTTTGTCTTCTAAACCTAGGTGCGTCTTATATTCCGGAGCGTCTTATAGTCGGAAATATACTGTAATTTTACTGATATTCTACTAAAGGCTTTTCCCCGGTACCCAAATTATTGCAGCGCTGTCAGGCTTGTTTGGTCAATGACTATAGGTCAGGCTGTATGCCCATATGACTGACCTATAACCCAGCCCGTAACACCTGCGAGAACTCCTACCTAGCACAATACTACAATACACCCTGCAGGTAGTTGTAGCATACAGACTGACAGATAGTAATCCACCGACAGGTGACTGTAGAGACAGAGTCCCAGGATGACAGAGCAGTCCAGATATACTTCTTAAGCTCAACACACACCATACAATCTTGGTTGTACAGATTTACCAAATCTATGTAGTATAAGGGCCAACAAAGAAAAAATACCTTGAAAGATTGATTGGATAAGCTCTTATACTACATGAAAGTGGTAAGATTGAACAACCAAGATTGTATGGTGTGTGTTGACCCATAGAGATATCGTAGTCGAGGGAAGCCAATAGTTGGACCAGGCAGCATTCAAGCGAAATTGACAAGCAGAAGTCGGCAACAGGGAATCAATCAGAGTTAGCATGGTCAGGATACAAAGCAGGAGTCGGCAACAGGAATCAATCAGAGGTTATCAAGGTCAGGATAGAAGCAGAATTGGCAACAGGAATCAATCAGGAAGAGAGCGCACACCCAGCAAAAAGCCAAAGCTAAATGCTATCACGGGTGATGTCTGGGGGCGCTCACCAAGCTTAAATACAAGGATCAAAAGCAAACAGAATTAAAAACAACCAATAGACGCTCAGCGTGTCAGCTAATCAGCTGACACGCAATATGCACACGTGGTTACTGTTTACATCGGCGGAGGGCGTACTGAGAATACATCCTCCGCCTGTCCAATGAGAGCTGCGTAGCCTCCTGCGCTCCAGTGGCGTCAGTGGCTTTCCGAGACCCGGAAGTCAGAGCCGCAGCTCAGGTCTCGGCATTTCGCCGCTGAAGTGCGCCGGCGGTGCTTACAAGGGCCCTTTATTATTGTACCCCAAGAAGATGCCTGAAGTTCTCCCATGCACAGTGGAGTTGTGTACTATTCCATCTCTCCAATTCTGGCAGGCATAGCAGCTTGACTGAATGACTAGGTGAGGCCCTGCAAGCTTTCTAGGTCTACTTGTACTCACCTCCAGCAGGCTATGCCTGGGTACGGGGCTGGTAGTGATAAACCAGAGGACCTGCTGTAAGTTTAATCTGTACTGTAAAAGATAAACACCAAGCAAAAATTAAAATCAAGCACCGTTCATGTTTTAAAAAGCATCGGTGGTCTGTGTGAGTCATACAGGAGAAACACTGCTGGCACCTGAAAAGCTGTACTGAATCATTTATTACACTGAATGAGGTTATTTTTGTGAGGTTTTACATCTAGTCATTATTTGTTTTGTACTACATCATGTCATTGTTCTAAAACATGATATGCAAACTTCCCAGGCCTAATGTCGCACCTGTTTTCCTGTGGGGGTATCGGTGGTTTCCAGGAACAGCTTATTCATTATTGTTATACAGTGGCTTGCAAAAGTATTCGGCCCTCTTGAAGTTTTCCATATTTTGTCACATTACTGCCACAAACATGAATCAATTTTATTGGAATTCCACATGAAAGACCAATACAAAGTGGTGTACAGTTGAGAAGTGGAACGAAAATCATACATGATTCCAAACATTTTTTTTACAAATAAATAACTGCAAAGTGGGGTGTGTATAATTATTCAGCCCCCTGAGTCAATACTTTGTAGAACCACCTTTTGCTGCAATTACAGCTGCCAGTCTTTTAGGGTATGTCTCTACCAGCTTTGCACATCTAGAGACTGAAATCCTTGCCCATTCTTCTTTGCAAAACAGCTTCGGCTCAGTCAGAATAGATGGACAACGTTTGTGAACAGCAGTTTTCAGATCTTGCCACAGATTCTTGATAAGATTTAGATCTGGACTTTGACTTGGCCATTCTAACACATGGATATGTTTTGTTGTAAACCATTCCATTGTTGCCCTGGCTTTATGTTTAGGGCCGTTGTCCTGCTGGAAGGTGAACCTCCGCCTCAGTCTCAAGTCTTTTGCAGACTGCAAGAGGTTGTCTTCCAAGATTGCCCTGTATTTGGCTCCATCCATCTTCCCATCAACTCTGAACAGCTTCCTTGTCCCTGCTGAAGAGAAGCACCCCCAGAGCATGATGCTGCCACCACCATATTTGACAGTGGGGATGGTGTGTTCAGAGTGATGTGCAGTGTTAGTTTTCCGCCACACATAGCGTTTTGCATTTGGGCCAAAAAGTTCAATTTTGGTCTTATCTGACCAGAACACCTTCTTCCACATGTTTACTGTGTCCCTCACATGGCTTTTGGCAAACTGCAAACGGGACTTCTTATGTTTTTCTGTTAACAATGGCTTTCTTCTTGCCACTCTTCCATAAAGCCTAACTTTGTGCAGTGCACAACTAATAGTTGTCCTATGGACAGATTCCCCCACCTGAGATGTAGATCTCTGCAGTTCGTCCAGAGTCACCATGGGCCTCTTGACTGCATTTCTGATCAACGCTCTCCTTGTTCGGTCTGTGACTTTAGGTGGATGGCCTTGTCTTGGTAGGTTTACAGTTGTGCCATACTCCTTCCATTTCTGAATGATTGCTTGAACAGTGCTCTGTGGGATCTTCAAGGCTTTGGAAATCTTTCTGTAGCCTAAGCCTGCTTTAAATTTCTCAATAACTTTATCCCTGACCTGTCTGGTGTGTTCTTTGGACTTCATGGTGTTGTTGCTCCCAGTATTCTCTTAGACAACCTCTGAGGCCCTCACAGAGCAGCTGTATTTGTACTGACATTAGATTACACACAGGTGCACTCTATTTAGTCATTAGCACTCATCAGGCAATGTGTATGGGCAACTGACTGCACTCAAACCAAAGGGGGCTGAATAATTATGCACACCCCACTTTGCAGTTATTTATTTGTAAAAAAATGTTTGGAATCATGTATGATTTTCGTTCCACTTCTCACGTGTACACCACTTTGTGTTGGTCTTTCATGTGGAATTCCAATAAAATTGATTCATGTTTGTGGCAGTAATATATCAACATGTGGAAAACTTCAAGGGGGCCGAATACTTTTGCAAACCACTGTATAGTCATGTAATGTAAGCATAGTACAAAATGTTTATTGTTTATAGTTTGAAGTTTTACACTGTATAATACTGTTGTATAAACAGCGACTATCAGGTATTACACCTGGGGGAAGGGAGGGGTGTATTCAAAACAGAAGGAATAGGAAAAACACCTCCTCATGAAATGTTTATTATGCATGGCTTTGTTCATTTACAAATACAGATCTACAGCTGGTTCCCAACCCATCCTTGCAGCAGCTGCAGCCTTCATCCCAGTTACTGATGATCATGTCTAGGAGAACTCTTGGAGAAGCATGTGATCAGTTTGGTCAGGTGATAGATCTGTAAAGGTGGCCACTAATGATGCAATTCAGTGAACGATCGTTTACGAATGATTCTTTGTATGAATGACCGAAAATGATCATTTGGGATCCCAAACTATCAATTCTGATCAGGGCCAGATTCACCATAAGGCACTGTAGGAACGTGCCTAGAGGTACCTAATGATGGAAAGACGGCTATCTCCCCTCACCTAGTGCCTCCCTCCCCCCTTCCCTTTGCAGAGTCCTGATGAGTGTAACGAACGGTGAAGCACAGAGAGGATCTGATTACCGGTGATCTGCAGTATCACTGGGAATACAGATATATACCAGATTATAAGTGATCTGCAGTATCACCGATAATCCGATATACCAGCTAACCTCGGTTCACCTGAGTAGAGTGTAGTGTTTGGTGTAACAGTAACACTTAGAGGACTGGCCTCAGTGCAGTGAGGAGTACTGCACGGCTTCCTTCCGAAGACCTGAACTCTCCAAGGCGGGAGGAGTCAGGCTGACAATCAGGCTGACAGTAGGAAGGTTAGTCTGAAAGTGACACTCAGGAGGTAGTGTCACTAACAGGACGGGGAACCGCCTCCAATAGTAAGGTCGGTTCTCGAGGTCGGACAAGCCAGGTTGTAACACACGGACAGATAAAGTACAGAATCAGAAGGCAGAGGCGGAGTCTAGGTACAGGCAGGGTTCGCCAACAGGGTATCAGAAATATCGAGGTACAAGATCAGGAGGCAGAAGCAGAGTCTAAGGACGAGCCGGGGTTCGGCAACAGAGTATCAGAATGGCAAGGTACAAGATCAGAGTTCAGGAGGATAGTCAGGCAGGCAAAGAGTCATAACAGATAATCACAATCAAACTAGTACTTTAAGCTATCAACAGAATCTAGCTAAGTGTAGGATTACAGCTCCAGCTGGTCCTGGCACACTTAAGGATCTGACTACAGGTCTGAGTGCTCCCACGTATGTGTTTGCAACGCCAGACAAAGAGCAAGTGAACAGCCAGCAGTATATATACACAAGGACCTCTCCAGGACCTCCCTAATTGCTGGACCAATGAGAGTAGTGGAAAATGTCAGCTGACCCGCCTGGTCAGCTGACTCCCTTCTGGCTGTTATTTAAGCTCTGCCTCTGTGCGCGCGCGCGTGTCACTCTGAATCTAGGTGGACTATCAGTCCCAGCCACACCAGTACTGTTTTGCAATGTATCCAGTGAACTGAGTGCGGGAGCCGCCTCCAATGCGGATTCCGCCGTTCCCAATGCGGATTCCGCCGTTCCCAATGCGGATTCCGTTTTTTCCGCGTTGTGACGCCCTGCTGGACGCGGAAACAGCCGCCTCACCTTGAGAGACAGCGGCTTTTCCGTGTTTCATCACAGTACCCCCCCCCCCCCCCCCGAGGAGTGGACTCCGGACAACTCCTACCGGGTTTCTCGGGGTGTAAGGCATGAAACTCCTTCCTTAATTCGTCCGCATGCATGCGACTCCCCGGTACCCATTGTCTCTCCTCAATGCCGTACCCCTTCCAATGTACGAGATATTGTACCGAGTTTTGTACAAAGCGTGAATCTAAAATCTTTTCAACCTCGTACTACCACCACGGGAGGAGGAGGAGTGGGACCCACATGGACTGCTGGCTTAAGCAGGGATACGTGGAAGGACCTTACCCCACGCATGCTGGCGGGAAGATCAACGGAGTAAGTAACATTGTTGATCTTCTTGGCTACTGAAAATGGACCCACAAACCTGGGGCCCAGTTTATCCGAGGGCTGTCTCAGGGTCAAGTGACGAGTGGACACCCAGACCAAGTCTCCTGGCTGGAACTTCCACTCCAATGAGCGTCTTTTGTCAGCCTGACCCTTTTGACTCTGGAATGCCCTCTCCAGATTACTCTTCACCGTCCCCCAGATATCTTTAAATGCCCTGTGCCAGGTTTCCAGGGTTGGAAACGGAGAAGAGGCAACTGGCAAGGGAGAGAATTTGGGCGATCTCCCCGTCACCACCTGAAAAGGAGAAAATCCGGAGGAGGAATTTCTCAAATTATTTTGAGCAAATTCTGCGAAGGGCAAGAATCTGACCCAGTCGTCTTGCGCCTCCGCAACATAACATCTCAAAAATTGTTCTAAGGACTGATTTATCCACTCAGTCTGGCCATTTGTCTGTGGGTGGTAGCCCGATGAGAATGACAGCTTCATGCCCATTAGATGGCAAAAAGCTTTCCAAAATCTGGAAACAAATTGGACTCCCCTGTCTGAAACGATGTTTTCTGGAATGCCGTGTAAACGGAAAATGTGAACAATAAATAATTTGGCCAATTCCTGAGCCGAGGGGAGTCCTTTTAAGGGCACAAGGTGGGCCATTTTGCTATGCTAAAGCGGTCGACCACCACCCAAATGACTGACATGCCTTCAGATCCGGGTAGCTCACCCACAAAATCCATGGACAGGTGGGTCCACGGCTCACTCGGGGTGGGCAAAGGCTGCAAGGTACCGACAGGTGCCAGCCGGGAGGGTTTGCTTTTCGCACATATCGCACACTCCCTAACATATTCCTTGCAATCCGCTGCCAAGGAAGGCCACCGGGCACATCTGGCTACCAGATCTTGTGTTCTAGACACCCCAGGATGCCCAGCATTCTTGTGCGCATGGAACATCTCTAAAACCCGGAGACGAAAAGGTAGGGGAATGAACATAACCCCTGCGGGCTTCCCTTCCAGGATGTCTTGTTGGAAGGGAACCAAAGTCTCCTTCAAATCTTCCCAAGTTCCAGTTGCTGCTAGTACCAACCTCTGGGGAACAATGGTCTCTGGAACGGAGGGCTGTGCTGTCTCTGGCTCGAAGTACCTGGATAAAGCATCTGCTTTAACATTTTTGCTACCCGGAGTGTATGTAATAATGAAGCTGAACCTAGAGAAAAATAATGACCATCGAGCCTGACGGGGGCTCAACCTCTTAGCCCCCTCGATGTATTCCAAGTTCTTGTGATCAGTGTAAACCGTGATCGTATGCTCTGCTCCCTCTAACCAATGTCGCCATTCCTCGAAAGCCAACTTAATGGCCAGGAGCTCCCTGTTGCCTATATCGTAGTTCCTCTCTGCCGGGGAGAATCTACGAGAGAAGTAAGCACACGGGTGCATTCTACCCTGCAAGCCTGATCGCTGAGACAGCACAGCCCCCACTCCGACCTCTGAAGCATCTACCTCAACAATAAATGGGAAAGAAGTATCCACATGTCTGAGGATGGGTGCCGAACAGAATAGATCCTTCAGGGTGGAAAAAGCATGTAGAGCCTCAGGAGACCAGTGAGCAGTATCTGCCCCTTTCTTAGTGAGACTGGTAAGTGGAGAAATGACCGTGGAGTACCCCTTTATGAACCGCCTGTAATAGTTAGCAAAGCCGAGAAACTGCTAAAGAGACTTCAGCCCAACTGGCTGAGGCAATTCCAGAACAGCAGAGACCTTGGCAGGGTCCATAGACAGGCCTGTGGTGGAAATTATGTACCCGTCCCCAGGAAGGCCACAGACGTTACTTCAAAAATACATTTTTCAAGTTTAGCGTACAACGAGTTTTGCCTCAGTTTATTCAAAACAAATTTTACATGGGTCCTATGCTCAGAGAGGTTGTTGGAGAAAATAAGTATATCATCTAGGTAGACTAGAACAAATCTCCCCAACACCTCCCTGAAGACCTCGTTGATGAGTTCCTGGAAAACGGCCGGGGCATTACAAAGCCCGAAGGGCATTACCAAGTACTCGTAATGCCCGTCCGGAGTATTAAAGGCCGTTTTCCACTCATCGCCCTTTCTTATGCGTATCAGGTTATACGCGCCCCGCAAATCCAACTTAGAAAAGATCTTAGCGTCAGTGATCTGTGTGAATAAATCGTCTATCAGAGGCAGCGGATAGCGATTCTTCACCGTAATCTTATTAAGTCTCCGGTAATCAATGCAGGGCCGCAGGCCTCCGTCCTTTTTTTTTACGAAAAAGAAACCTGCCCCAGCAGGCGACCGGGACGGGCGAATGAAACCCTTGGCCAAATTCTCACGAATGTAATCTTGCATGGCCAATTTTTCGGGCCCCGACAAATTGTACAAATGGCCCGGGGGGGCACACAACCTGAACGGAGATCGATGGGACAGTCGAAAGGGCGATGTGGAGGTAACTTATCCGCTGCCTTGGGGCAAAATACTTATATTCCATATACTGTTCAGGAACCCCCTCCACCTCAACCCTGGTTTGGCCCAAAGTCACCCTCTCTAAACAGTGCTGAAAACAACGATCTGACCAGGAAATTAATTGACCAGAGGCCCAATCAATGTGTGGGGAGTGTAGGTGTAGCCATGGCATGCCGAGTATAATTGTGGAGGTGGCCATATGTAACACAAAAAACTGTAACGTCTCCCAATGTAATACCCCTATGGTAACTCCGACCTCTGGTGTTAGAGTCAGGGAATGATTCCTCTGCAGAGGAGAATCATCCACTGCCGTAACCTGCACGGGTGGATCCACCGGTGTGAGCGGAACCCCCAATTTCTTAGCTAACTCGAATTCCATGAAATTTGCCAAGAGCCTGAATCAATAAAGGCTTCCGTGACCTCGGTTTTATCTTCCCACGAAATTGTACAGGGAAGAAGCAACTGTCTTTCTTTTAGGGGCGTGAGTTGGGCGCCTAGGGTGTCACCCCTTACAACTCCTAGGCGATAGCGTTTCCCGGCTTATTCTTACCCGGCTTAATGGGACAGTTTCGTACCCTATGTCCCCCTTCACCACAGTATAAACATAACTGTTCAATCATTCTCCGTCTTCTCTCCACTTGGGTCAGCTTAGACCGACCGATCTGCATCGGCTCAGGTGGAGGCACGACTGGAGATGATGAGACCGAAGGAGATGGAGTTACCAGGGGTGCTACGGGAGGAGCTGCATAAGATGTTGCCCTGACACGATGACTGCCCCTAGTCTGTCTTTGATAACGTAGCCTACGGTCGATTCGAATGGCCGATGAGATGGCCTCATCGACTGTTTTGGGCTCGGGTTGGCTTAACATTAGGTCGGAGACCTCATCCGACAGCCCAGACAGGAAATAATCTAACAAAGCATAGGTATCAAACCTGGCCGTAACTGACCACCTACGAAATTCTGCCGCGTAATCTTCGACTGATCCCTTGCCTTGCCGCAAAAGCTTGAGCTTCCGCTCAGAGGTCGCAGCGAGGTCTGGATCGTCGTATATTACTGCCATGGCTTTAAAGAATTCCTCTACTGAGGTCAGAGCTGTATCTGTCGGGGGCAGGTTGTATGCCCAGGACTGGGATTCGCCAGTCAACAAAGTCTTAATAAAAATGACCCGTTGGGTCTCAGTTCCCGAGGATCGGGGTCTCAACTCGAAATATGACAACACTCTACTCTTAAAATTTCGAAAGTCAGATTTGTGGCCGGAAAATTTATCAGGTACGGACATACGTATGTCATCACTAGGAGGGGATCGCACCGAATCAACTGACGTCTGGAGGGTTTGCACAGAGCCTGTTAGAGCATCAATTAAGGCTTTGTGCTGGCCCAGTGCTTGATGGATGTTATCCACCGAAGTGGCAAGCACATTCAGGGGGTCAGCGCGTGCGTCCATCTGTCTTTTGGTCTGGCGTTCTGTAACGAACGGTGAAGCACAGAGAGGATCTGATTACCGGTGATCTGCAGTATCACTGGGAATACAGATGTATACCAGATTATAAGTGATCTGCAGTATCACCGATAATCCGATATACCAGCTAACCTCGGTTCACCTGAGTAGAGTGTAGTGTTAGTTGTAACAGTAACACTTAGAGGACTGGCCTCAGTGCAGTGAGGAGTACTGCACAGCTTCCTTCCGAAGACCTGAACTCTCCAAGGCGGGAGGAGTCAGGCTGACAGTCAGGCTGACAGTAGGAAGGTTAGTCTGAAAGTGACACTCAGGAGGTAGTGTCACTAACAGGACGGGGAACCGCCTCCAATAGTAAGGTCGGTTCTCGAGGTCGGACAAGCCAGGTTGTAACACACGGACAGATAAAGTACAGAATCAGAAGGCAGAGGCGGAGTCTAGGTACAGGCAGGGTTCACCAACAGTGTATCAGAAATATCGAGGTACAAGATCAGGAGGCAGAAGCAGAGTCTAAGGACGAGCCGGGGTTCGGCAACAGAGTATCAGAATGGCAAGGTACAAGATCAGAGTTCAGGAGGATAGTCAGGCAGGCAAAGAGTCATAACAGATAATCACAATCAAACTAGTACTTTAAGCTATCAACAGAATCTAGCTAAGTGTAGGATTACAGCTCCAGCTGGTCCCGGCACACTTAAGGATCTGACTACAGGTCTGAGTGCTCCCACGTATGTGTTTGCAACGCCAGACAAAGAGCAAGTGAACAGCCAGCAGTATATATACACAAGGACCTCTCCAGGACCTCCCTAATTGCTGGACCAATGAGAGTAGTGGAAAATGTCAGCTGACCCGCCTGGTCAGCTGACTCCCTTCTGGCTGTTATTTAAGCTCTGCCTCTGTGCGCGCGCGCGTGTCACTCTGAATCTAGGTGGACTATCAGTCCCAGCCACACCAGTACTGTTTTGCAATGTATCCAGTGAACTGAGCGCGGGAGCCGCCTCTAATGCGGATTCCGCCGTTCCCAATGCGGATTTCGCCACTCTGCCTATACGGCATGCGGCGTTTTTTCCGCGTTGTGACGCCCTGCTGGACGCGGAAACAGCCGCCTCACCTTGAGAGGCAGCGGCTTTTCCGCGTTTCATCACAATGAGAGTGTAAATAAAAACCCTGACATAATATTCAATAAAAACATGTTTTCCTTATTTTTATATGCCATACGGTTATCATATTTGCATTTGTGAAGAAGTATTATTATTCATTTAGAAATTATACCTTCCCAAAAGTACTGTTTTTTGCTTTGTGAGCTGACTTTGCATTTTATTATTAACTGTTTTTATTCATTATGTATTGAATTCAGAATTTCTTTAAGTGTCTGTGTCCATCAGATCCTGCACAGTCAGAGAATGTGTCACATTCCTCACTTGATACATTTAAGTAAACACAAGATAACATAATCTACACTTCGGATGCGCCCACATTTAGAGCACTGAACTTTTTAGCCCTGTGTGTAACCCTTTGAATGCTGGTCTAGTAAAAAAAAATGCTGGTTGTATATAATATGCTGTAAATAATTTTTTAGAGCAAAGAATAAATGCTGAGTTTTATTCCGCTTTAATACTGATTCACCCCCTGATGAGTCACATGGATGAGGTGACAAAACTAGTCGAAAGGAGCTTCGGATGGCGTCACAGCGAGGATAGGAATGCCGGTGGAGCGGGGAGGAGAGTTTTGAAAACTGCAAAGTAGCCGTAGGGTCAGCCTGACTGTGCTGGGGAGAGCCCGCTGGCAAGAAAAAAATCAATGCCTGCAAAAAACAACCAGAGGATGTGAGCGCATTTTTTGAATAAATGATTGTTTTTAGCATAACATGTTTGCACTATGATCGTTATTATTGTTCTGAGGTAATGGCATGCTGAAGGTGATGTCTGACAACACAGGAGAGTGATACGTTGACCGAGTGGCAAGGGGAGCCCTGTTGAATGCCCCACAGGCACAATAGACCATTGTATCGGTGGTCATAAATACTCAGTGAGTCGTTCACCAAATGAGTGTTGGTGGTGGAAACAAGTCTTGATAACCCTGTTGAGCGCTGACAAAGTATAAGAAAGTATACTCAATACTGAGGTTCTTCTAGCTACCTAATACTTAGGGGCATCTCTACCTACTTAATATTTAGTATACTTCTCACTACCTAATACTAAGGGGCACCTGTAGCTACCTATGAGAGGCAAGGGAAGTAAGGGAGTAGTAATAGTGACATCTGGGCAAGCCAGCACACTTGCGGTGCGGTTCAGCGGGTGTTTGTAGGTTCATAGAGGGCAACGTCTAAGGTACCAGGACATCTTTACCTATATTGCCTGATTCCGATTATTCATACGAGTAATCATTTGTAAATGATTGTTCACCGAATTGTACCATCAGTGGCCTCCTTAATTTTCTGATTTGCTAGTAATGATCATGTGCTAAAGCTGGTTGTGATCTGAGCAAATCAGAGCTTTGAAAATCCATCAGCTGATCAAACAAATCACATGCTTCTCCATTGAGTTCTCCTAGACATGACCATTACTAATCCCAGCAGGTCCTTACAGTCCCAGTGGCTATAATATGTTTTGAAGCTGTTTTTGTTTTGGCTTTCTCAGTAATGTAAACATAGATTCGACACAGTCATTTTATGTCACACACACGACAAGAACAAGTGTGACCTGGTCATGTGGGAATTGGGGAAGTAACATACTCACAGATGCACATTTCTCCAACATCAGCTTTCTTAAGGAGCGCTGCAGCTTTCCCATCTGAAATTAAATGGATACTGTAGGGGGGTCGGGGGAAAATGAGTTGAAGTTACCCAGGGCTTCTAATGGTCCCCCGCAGACATCCTGTGCCCGCGCAGCCACTCACCGATGCTCTGGCCCCGCCTCCAGTTCACTTCTGGAATTTCAGACTTTAAAGTCTGAAAACCACTATGCTTGCGTTGCCGTGTCCTCGCTCACCCTGATGTCACCAGGAGCGTATTGCACAGGCACGGACCATACTGGGCCTGCGCAGTACGCTCCTGGTGACATCAGTGGAAGTGAGGACACGGCAATGCAGGCGCAGTGGTTTTCAGACTTTAAAGTCTGAAATTCCAGAAGTGAACCGGAGGCGGGGCCGGAGCATTGTGGAGTGGCTGCGCGGGCACAGGATGTCTGTGGGGGACCATTAGAAGCCCCGGGTAAGTACAACTCATTTTCCCCCAACCCCCCTACAGTATCCCTTTAACCACTTAAGGACTGCAGTCATAAAACCCCTTAAGGACCAGAGCCTTTTTTTCCATTCGGACCACTGCAGCTTTCACGGTTTATTGCTCGGTCATACAACCTACCACCTAAATGAATTCTACCTCCTTTTCTTGTCACTAATACAGCTTTCTTTCGGTGCTATTTGATTGCTGCTGCGAGTTTTAGTTTTTATTATATTCATCAAAAAAGACATGAATTTTGTCAAAAAAATGACTTTTTTAACTTTCTGTGCTGACAGTTTTCAAATAAAGTAAAATTTCCTATACATTTGAGCGCGAAAGTTATTCTGCTACATGTCTTTGATAAAAAAAACCCATTCAGTGTATATTTATTGGATTGGGTAAAAGTTATAGCGTTTACAAACTATGGTGCAAAAAGTGAATTTTCCCATTTTCAAGCATCTCTGACTTTTATGCGCACCTGTCAGGTTTCATGAGGGGCTAAAATTCCAGGATAGTACAAATACCCCCCAAATGACCCCATTTTGGAAAGAAGACATCCCAAAGTATTCAGTGAGAGGCATGGTGAGTTCATAGAAGATTTTATTTTTTGTCACAAGTTAGTGGAAAATGACACTTTGTAACAAAAAAAAAAAAAAAAGTTTCCATTTCTTCTAACTTGCGACAAAAAAAAAATGAAATCTGCCACGGACTCACTATGCTCCTCTCTGAATACCTTGAAGTGTCTACTTTCCAAAATGGGGTCATTTGTGGGGTGTGTTCACTGTCCTGGCATTTTGGGGGGTGCCTAATTGTAAGCACCCCTGTAAAGCCTAAAGATGCTCATTGGACTTTGGGCCCCTTAGCGCAGTTAGGCTGCAAAAAAGTGCCACACATGTGGTATTGCCGTACTCAGGAGAAGTAGTATAATGTGTTTTGGGGTGTATTTTTACACATACCCATGCTGGGTGGGAGAAATATCTCCGTAAATGACAATTGTTTTCTTTTTTTAACACACAATTGTCAATTTATAGAGATATTTCTCCCACTCAGCATGGGTATGTGGAAAAATACACCCCAAAACACATTATACTACTTCTCCTGAGTACGGCGATACCACATGTGTGGCACTTTTTTGCACCCTAACTGCGCTAAGGGGCCCAAAGTCCAATGAGTACCTTTAGGATTTCACAGGTCATTTTGAGAAATTTCGTTTCAAGACTGCTCCTCACGGTTTAGGGCCCCTAAAATGCCAGGACAGTATAGGAATCCCACAAATTACCCCATTTTAGAAGGAAGACACCCCAAGGTATTCCATTAGGAGGATGGTGAGTTCATAGAAGATTTTTTTTTTTTTGTCACAAGTTAGCGGAAATTGATTTTAATTGTTTTTTTCACAAAGTGTCATTTTCTGCTAACTTGTGACAAAAATAAAATCTTCTATGAACTCACCATACTCCTAACGGAATACCTTGGGGTGTCTTCTTTCTAAAATGGGGTCATTTGTGGGGTTCCTATACTGCCCTGGCATTTTAGGGGCCCTAAACCGTGAGGAGTAGTCTTGAAACCAAATGTCGCAAAATGACCTGTGAAATCCTAAAGGTACTCATTGGACTTTGGGCCCCTTAGCGCACTTAGGGTGCAAGAAAGTGCCACACATGTGGTACCGCCGTACTCAGGAGAAGTAGTATAATGTGTTTTGGGGTGTATTTTTACACATACAGATGCTAGGTGGGAGAAATATCTCTGTAAATGACAATTATTTGATTTTTTTTACACACAATTGTCCATTTACAGAGAGATTTCTCCCACCCAGCATGGGTATGTATAAAAATACACCTCAAAACACATTATACTACTTCTTCTGAGTACGGCGATACCACATGTGTGACACTTTTTTGCAACCTAGGTGCGCTAAGGGGCCTAACGTCCTATTCACAGGTCATTTTGAGGCATTTGGATTCTAGACTACTCCTCACGGTTTAGGGCCCCTAAAATGCCAGGGCAGTATAGGAACCCCACAAGTGACCCCATTTTAGAATGAAGACACCCCAAGGTATTCCGTTAGGGGTATGGTGAGTTCATAGAAGATTTTTTTTTTGTCACAAGTTAGCGGGAAATGACACTTTGTGAAAAAAAAAAACAATACATATCAATTTCCGCTAACTTGTGACAAAAAATAAAATCTTCTATGAACTCACCATACTCCTAACGGAATACCTTGGGGTGTCTTCTTTCTAGAATGGGGTCATTTGTGGGGTTCCAATACTGCCCTGGCATTTTAGGGGCCCTAAACCGTGAGTAGTCGTCTTGAACCCAAATGTCTCAAAATGACCTGTGAAATCCTAAAGGTACTCATTGGACTTTGGGCCCCTTAGCACAGTTAGGCTGCAAAAAAGTGTCACACATGTGGTATCGCCGTACTCAGAAGAAGTAGTATAATGTGTTTTGTGGTGTATTTTTACATATAACCATGCTGGGTGGGAGAAATATCTCTGTAAATGACACATTTTTGATTTTTTTTACACACAATTGTCCATTTACAGAGAGATTTCTCCCACCCAGCATGGGTATGTGTAAAAATACACCACAAAACACATTATACTACTTCTCCTGAGTATGGCGATACTACATGTGTGACACTTTTTTGCAGCCTAGGTGCGCTAAGGGGCCCAACGTCCTATTCACAGGTCATTTTGAGGCATTTGTTTTCTAGACTACTCCCCACGGTTTAGGGCCCCTAAAATGCCAGGGCAGTATAGGAACCCCACAAGTGACCCCATTTTAGAAAGACGACACCCCAAGGTATTCCGTTAGGGGTATGGTGAGTTCATAGAAGATTTTATTTTTTGTCACAAGTTAGTGAAAAATGACACTTTGTGAAAAAAAACAATAAAAATCCAATTTCCGCTAACTTGTGACAAAAAATAAAATCTTCTATGAACTCATCATACACCTAACAGAATACCTTGGGGTGTCTTCTTTCTAAAATGGGGTCACTTGTGGGGTTCCTATACTGCCCTGGCATTTTACGGGCCCAAAACTGTGAGTAGTCTGGAAACCAAATTTCTCAAAATGACTGTTCAGGGGTATAAGCATCTGCAAATTTTGATGACAGGTGGTCTATGAGAGGGCAAATTTTGTGGAAACGGTCATAAGCAGGGTGGCCTCTTAGATGACAGGATGTATTGGGCCTGATCTGATGGATAGGAGTGCTAGGGGGGTGACAGGAGGTGATTGATGGGTGTCTCAGGGGGCGGTTAGAGGGGAAAATAGATGCAATCAATGCACTGGGGAGGTGATCGGAAGGGGGTCTGAGGGGGATCTGAGGGTTTGGCCGAGTGATCAGGAGCCCACACGGGGCAAATTAGGGCCTGATCTGATGGGTAGGTGTGCTAGGGGGTGACAGGAGGTGATTTATGGGTGTCTCAAGGTGTGATTAGAGGGGGGAAATAGATGCAAGCAATGCACTAGCGAGGTGATCAGGGCTGGGGTCTGAGGGCGTTCTGAGGTGTGGGCGGGTGATTGGGTGCCCGCAAGGGGCAGATTAGGGTCTAATCTGATGGGTAACAGTGACAGGTGGTGATAGGGGGTGATTGATGGGTAATTAGTGGGTGTTTAGAGGAGAGAAGAGATGTAAACACTGCACTTGGGAGGTGATCTGATGTCGGATCTGCGGGCGATCTATTGGTGTGGGTGGGTGATCAGATTGCCCGCAAGGGGCAGGTTAGGGGCTGATTGATGGGTGGCAGTGACAGGGGGTGATTGATGGGTGGCAGTGACAGGGGGTGATTGATGGGTGATTGACAGGTGATCAGTGGGTTATTACAGGGAATAACAGATGTAAATATTGCACTGGCGAATTGATAAGGGGGGGGGTCTGAGGGCAATCTGAGCGTGTGGGCGGGTGATTGGGTGCCCGCAAGGGGCAGATTAGGGTCTAATCTGATGGGTAACAGTGACAGGTGGTGATAGGGGGTGATTGATGGGTAATTAGTGGGTGTTTAGAGGAGAGAATAGATGTAAACGATGGATTTGGGAGGTGATCTGATGTCGGATCTGCGGGCGATCTATTGGTGTGGGTGGGTGATCAGATTGCCCGCAAGGGGCAGGTTAGGGGCTGATTGATGGGTGGCAGTGACAGGGGGTGATTGATGGGTGGCAGTGACAGGGGGTGATTGACAGGTGATCAGTGGGTTATTACAGGGAAGAACGGATGTAAATAATGCACTGGCGAATCGATAAGGGGGGGGGGGGTTGAGGGCAATCTGAGTGTGTGGGCGGGCGATTGGGTGCCCGCAAGGGTCTAATCTGATGGGTAACAGTGACAGGTGGTGATAGGGGGTGATTGATGGGTAATTAGTGGGTGTTTAGAGGAGAGAATAGATGTAAACGATGGATTTGGGAGGTGATCTGATGTCGGATCTGCGGGCGATCTATTGGTGTGGGTGGGTGATCAGATTGCCCGCAAGGGGCAGGTTAGGGGCTGATTGATGGGTGGCAGTGACAGGGGGTGATTGATGGGTGGCAGTGACAGGGGGTGATTGACAGGTGATCAGTGGGTTATTACAGGGAAGAACGGATGTAAATAATGCACTGGCGAATCGATAAGGGGGGGGGTTGAGGGCAATCTGAGTGTGTGGGCGGGCGATTGGGTGCCCGCAAGGGTCTAATCTGATGGGTAACAGTGACAGGTGGTGATAGGGGGTGATTGATGGGTGATTGATGGGTAATTAGTGGGTGTTTAAAAGAGAGAATAGATGTAAACGATGGATTTGGGAGGTGATCTGATGTCGGATCTGCGGGCGATCTATTGGTGTGGGTGGGTGATCAGATTGCCCGCAAGGGGCAGGTTAGGGGCTGATTGATGGGTGGCAGTGACAGGGGGTGATTGACGGGTGATTGACAGGTGATTGACAGGTGATTGACAGGTGATTGACAGTTGATCAGGGGGGATAGATGCATACAGTACGCAGGGGGGGGGGAGGGTCTGGGGGGGTCTGGGGAGAATCTGAGGGGTGGGGGGTGATCAGGAGGGAGCAGGGGGCAGTTTAGGGACTAAAAAAAAAAATAGCGTTGACAGATAGTGACAGGGAGTGATTGATGGGTGATTAGGGGGGTGATTGTGTGCAAATGGTGGTCTGGGGGGTGGGCAGGGGGGGGTCTGAGGGGTACTGTGGGCGATCAGGGGGCAGGGGGGGGCAGATCAGTGTGTTTGGGTGCAGACTAGGGTGGCTGCAGCCTGCCCTGGTGGTCCCTCGGACACTGGGACCACCAGGGCAGGAGGCAGCCTGTATAATACACTTTGTATACATTACAAAGTGTATTATACACTTTGTAGCGGCGATCGCGGGGTTAACAACCCGCCGGCGCTTCCAATTGGCCGGCGGGTTGACGTCGCGGGTGGGCGGAGCCTATTGCCGGTGGATGCGCGCGCATCCCAGCGCGCGATCCCCGGCCAGAGAGTGCCCCAGGACCTGACGCCAATCTGCGTTACGTGGTCCTGGGGCTGCCACTTTGCCGCCGCCAATATGAAGTAGGCGGTCGGCAAGTGGTTAAGAGCATCAGCTGAAACTGCCTGTATGTTTACAGCTTTAAGAATTTAATAGCATGATGGCTGAGGGACCCTGTGGCACAGTAATGCAGATCTATACAGATCTCTGTCCTCATGAACAGTGGCGGCTCCAGGATTTTTTGGGGGGATGCTATGCAGGTGCTGGACCAATTTCTGGGGTAGCTGATGACGCGGCGCAACAAAAAATGGGTGTGGCTTTAACTTGCGGCGCGTGAAGCGGCAAAATATGGACATGGCCATGACCGGATGAGGGCAGAGCTAACTGTGATTTAAAGTGAGCCCGGGGTGAGAGTGATATGGGGTCTGCCATATTTATTTCCTTTTAAACAACACTAGTTGCCTGGCAGCCTTGCTGATCTATTTGGCTGCAGTAGTGAACTGAATTACACCAGAAACAAGCATGCAGCTAATCTTGTCAGATCTGACAATATTGTCAGAAACCCCTGACCTGCTGCATGCTTGTTCAGGGTCTATGGTTGAAAGAATTAGAGGACCAGCACGGCAGCCAGGCAACTGGTATTGCTTAAAAGGAGATAAATATGGCAGCCTCAATAATATTCTCACCTCCGGTTCACTTTAAAAGTGCAACGCAAAGACAGTGGGCAAAGTTTTGGTGACCCTTTCCCCAGAAAATTCACATAATTGTGCAGGTTTTCTCAAGAAAATACACGTAATGTGAGCAGATTTGTCCAGAAAACACGTTCAATCATGTTGGCAGATTTGACCAGAAAACACATTCAATCATGTGGCAGATTTGACCAGAAAACATGTTCAATTATGTCGGCAGATTTGACTAGAAAATACGTGCAATCATGTGGTAGATTTGACCAGAAAATACATGCAATCATGTCGGCAGATTTGCCCAGAAAATATGTGCAATCATGTCGGCAGATTTGATCAGAAAACACATTCAATCATGTGGCAGATTTGACCAGAAAACATGTTCAATTATGTCGGCAGATTTGACCAAAAAACACATTCAATCATGTGGCAGATTTGACCAGAAAACATGTTCAATCATGTTGGCAGATTTGACCAGAAAATACGTGCAATCATGTGGCAGGTTTGACCAGAAAATACATGCAATCATGTCGGCAGATTTGCCCAGAAAATACATGCAATCGTGGCAGATTTGACCAGAAAATATGTGGAATCATGTGGCAGATTTGACCAGAAAATACATGGAATCATGTGGCAGATTTGACCAGAAAATATGTGCAATCATGTAGCAGATTTGACCAGAAAATACGTGCAATCATGTTGCAGATTTGACCAGAAAATACGTGAAATTATGTAGCAGATTTGACCAGAAAATACGTGCAATCATGTAGCAGATTTGACCAGAAAATACGTGGAATCATGTCGGCAGATTTGCCCAGAAAATACGGGCAATCATGTAGCAGATTTGCCTAGAAAATACGTGGAATCATGTAGCAGATTTGCCCAGAAAATAGGTGGAATCATGTCGGCAGATTTGCCCAGAAAATAGGTGGAATCATGTCGGCAGATTTGCCCAGAAAATACATGCAATCATGTCGGCAGATTTGACCAGAAAATACGTGCAATCATGTCGGGAGATTTGCCCAGAAAATACGTGCAATCATGTAGCAGATTTGACCAGAAAATACGTGCAATCATGTAGCAGATTTGGCCAGAAAATATGTGCAATCATGTAGCAGATTTGACCAGAAAATACGTGCAATCATGTAGCAGATTTGACAAGAAAATATGTGCAATCATGTGGCAGATTTAACCAGAAAATACATGCAATCATGTAGCAGATTTGACCAGAAAATACGTGCAATCATGTAGCAGATTTGACCAGAAAATACATGCAATCATGTAGCAGATTTGACCAGAAAATACATGCAATCATGTCGGCAGATTTGACCAGAAAATACATGCAATCATGTGGAAGATTTGACCAGAAAATACATGCAATCATGTGGAAGATTTGACCAGAAAATATGTGCAATCATGTGGCAGACCTGGCCAGAACATACACCTGCTGCTAATATAAATAAAAAAAATAAATAAAAAAAAAACATTTACTCACCTGCAGCACTGCAGACCTCCTCCCGGCCTCCGTCTGGCACGCATCTCCCACGATCATCTGCAGAGTGCAGCCGGCAACTGTCTGAAACTCCCGCGCTGAGAACGGCTATGGGAAAATGGTGCCCGAAGCCCTGCGCTTCAGACTCGAAGTCTCCAGAGCAGGGCTTCGGACGCCATTTTACCATAGCCCTGCTCTGCTGCTGCCGGAGCTGCTGCTGTCAGTGAACTGACACGGCGTCTATTAGACATCGAAAGTCCGTTCACGCTGGGGGGTGCTTGGAGAATTTTAGGCCCCGCTGGCGCTGCCACTGCTCATGAAACATTTCCATAGGTGGCCTTGCCCACAAAATACAGCTGATACAGGTTCCCATAGAAATAGTAGCAGTTGGATGAATCATATGACAAGACTGTGTAGCGTGACCTAGGGAGAGGGTGAAATACTGAAAAACACCAACAAAAACAGAAATTTCTGATGGTAAGATTAGTGTGGCATGGAAGGGGGACTTTAGTTGGTAATGAGGAAGGTGTCTTTTTTTGGTCAGGTTCAAGGAAGAGACCATTCAGACCTGCTCCCCCCCCCCCCCCCATCATGCACCAATACTTTTCCCAATCTTCATGTGACATAGCTCAGCCACCTTACCCCCACTGAACACCATCATCAAATAAAGTGTTCTGCGCATGACCGTAAACCCCCATCCTGCTAATAAGAAGCGCTCCTATCCTCCTGTTTTGAGCCCCTTAGGGTCCAATCACTATAAAGGACGTGATCCTCGCACTCTGATTGGCCCAATGGGCTGCTTGTCAAGGCACTAACTGCAGCATAGCGAGCACTACTATGGTTGCGCATGCTATGCGGCCAATAGCACGTGTACCATCCAGCACATTACATTTAAAGCACGCTGTGGAAATAGCATGAGTAACAGGAGGTTACTCGTGTTATTTTCTTTTGTTAATCAACCCCATATACAGTGGGTTGCAAAAGTATTCGGCCCCCTTGAAGTTTTCCACATTTTGTCACATTACTGCCACAAACATGCATCAATTTTATTGGAATTCTACATGAAAGACCAATACAAAGTGGTGTACATGTGAAAAGTGGATCGAAAATCATACATCATTCCAAACATTTTTTTACAAATAAATAACTGCAAAGTGGGGTGTGCGTAATTATTCGGCCCACTGAGTCAATACTTTGTAGAACCACCTTTTGCTGCAATTACAGCTACCAGTCTTTTAAAGTATGTCTCTACCAGCTATGCACACCTAGAGACTGAAATCCTTGCCCATTCTTCTTTGCAAAACAGCTCCAGCTCAGTCAGAGTAGATGGACAGCGTTTGTGAACAGCAGTTTTCAAATCTTGCCACAGATTCTCGATTGGATTTAGATCTGGACTTTGACTGGGCCATTCTAACACATAGATAAGTTTTGTTTTAAACCATTCCATTGTTGTCCTGGCTTTATGTTTAGGGTCATTGTCCTGCTGGAAGGTGAACCTCCGCCCCAGTCTCAAGTCTTTTGCCGTCTCCAAGAGGTTTTCTTCCAACTTTGCCCTGTATTTGGCTCCATCCATCTTCCCATCAACTCTGACCAGCTTCCCTGTCCCTGCTGAAGAGATGCACCCCCAGAGCATAATGCTGCCACCACCATATTTGACAGTGGGGATGGTGTGTTCAGAGTGATGTGCAGTGTTAGTTTTCTGCCACACATAGCGTTTTGCATTTTGGCCAAAAAGTTCCATTTTGGTCTCCTCTGACCAGAGCACCTTCTTCCACATGGTTGCTGTGTCCCCCACATGGCTTGTGGCAAACTGCAAACGGGACTTCTTATGCTTTCTGTTAACAATGCCTTTCTTCTTGCCACTCTTCCATAAAGGCCAACTTTGTACAGTGCATGACTAATAGTTGTCCTATGGACAGAGTCTCCCACCTGAGCTGTAGATCTCTGCAGCTCGTCCAGAGTCACCATGGGCCTCTTGACTGCATTTCTGATCAGCGCTCTCCTTGTTCGGCCTGTGAGTTTAGGTGGATGGCCTTGTCTTGGTAGGTGTACAGTTGTGCCATACTCCTTCCATTTCTGAATAATCGCTTGAACAGTGCTCCATGGGATGTTCAAGGCTTTGGAAATCTTTTTGTAGCCTAAGCCTGCTTTAAATTTCTCAATAACTTGATCCCTGACCTGTCTTGTGTGTTCTTTGGACTTCATGGTGTTGTTGCTCCCAATATTCTCCTAGACAACCTCTGAGGCCCTCACAGATCAGCTGTATTTGTACTGACATTAGATTACACACAGGTGCACTCTATTTAGTCATTAGCACTCATCAGGCAATGTCTATAGGCAACTGACTGGACTCAGATCAAAGGGGACCGAATAATTATGCACACACAACTTTGCAGTTATTTATTTGTAAAAAATGTTTGGAATCATGTATGATTTTCGTTCCACTTCTCATGTGTACACCACTTTGTGTTGGTCTTTCATGTGGAATTCCAATAAAATTGATTCATGTTTGTGGCAGTAATATGACAAAATGTGGAAAACTTCAAGGGGGCCGAATACATTTGCAACCCACTGTAGTTCTAGTAACTGATAGCAGAGAGGAACAGGAAGACTCTAAGGGATCCAGAGCCTTCCCTCCTTTTAGGTGAGTATCTCATTTTTCTGTTTTAGGACCTTACAGTTCTCCTGTAACCACTTAATGACAATGTATCGCATTAAAACGTCATGTTTGAGCCCGTTAATGGCAACAGGACGTTTTAATATGTCGCTCGTTCCCACCGCCGCTCCGCACGTGTGCGCGCCCCTGCCGCCGTTTCCGCGTTCCGTGTTCAGTGATTTAGAAAGAGGACTGAGCTGTCCTCTACCCAATCGCATAGCCTGGAATGAATGGACGTGGCCGCGATCAGCGGCCACATCCATTCATAAGGCAGGAAACAGTCACAATGTAGTTAAATGTAAAAAAAAAAAAAAAAACTTGTAAAAAAAATCAGTTTAAAAAAACTACATAAATAGTTGCCTGGGGGACTTTTTTTTAACACGCAGAGACCCAGTGTTGTAATATTACATCACATTTAAGGCTAAAAAAAAAAACCTCCCCCATTCTCTTCTTTTTAAAACCTCATGTACATTACTAATAGGACCTATTGTTCAGTTCTGCAACACTATTGGATGATTGAATGTATAAATAGGTCTGTTTATTTGGCCATGAAGTCATACAACTCTGTTGCCTGCTTTGGAGTATATCATCTTGTTGTTTTGGACAGGATACATCAAGACTCAAGTAAATAAAAAGTTTGAAATATTTTTTTCTGTGATAATTAACATGTGTAGAGCATGCAGATTTTGTAACATCATCAAATATACTGATATTGAGAGATTTGGAGATGGTTATTTCTATGTTGTAATTTTACAACAGTGGGTCATAGTGGTAGCAAGATTTTGTCTGCATAGTAAACTTGAGAAGGTGACAGTTTTCTTTGAGGCAAGGATGAAGGGGTTTGCATGACTAATTGAATAATTTGTCTACCTGATAAGAGTTGTGGAATGGAAAGTGTGAAGTTGAAACATGAAACATGGACTAATGCTGGAAATACACGGGTCGATCTGGCGGCCGATTAGCCGCCGGATCGACTCCCACTGCGTCCCCGCTTGTCCGCGCGTGCACCCGGATCGATTCCCACTCTTCTTCCCGCTTCTCCCCGCTTCTTATCTCCCGCTCGATTCGCCGTTATTGTCCGGCCGCGGGTATCGAGCACGGAATCGATCCCCGCGGTGATCGGACACGTCGGATATTATCAATCGAGCCATCAGCGGCTCGATTGATAAGGGGGCATCGAGCCGTGTATGCCCAGCATTAGGGCTGGTGCACACTGAGCGGGTTTTCTCGCGTTTTTTTTTTACAGCCGCTTGCGGCTGTGGAAACGCGTGGGTAATGTATTTCAATGGGGTGGATCACAGAGCGGGAGGCATTTTGCAGAAACGCATACTCCCGGGGGGTGAGGAATTTTTTGGATTGCGGAGGCGTTGCTGCCTCCAATGTAAAGAATAGGAAACACGCAAACCGCTTTGAAAAACGCCAGTTCAGAGCAGTTTTGCAGGTGTTTTCTACTACACCAAAACCGCTACCCAAAAACGCAAAACACTAGGTGAAACGCTTCCTAAAAATGAGAAAAAGTGTTTCAAAAACCGCTAGCGTTTAGCGGATCGGTTTTTGGTGTGCACCAGGCCTTAATATCAAACCTGGCTGTTCCTGCCTGACAGGAAAGTCATTGGAACTTCCACAAATGCCTATCTCCTGCAGCCCTCAGACCTGCCAATACATATGGTAATTGATGACATTTTTCATTGTTTGATGCATCCACTGTAAACAGGCACCCAATTTGTACATCACAGGGTCCTGCTTGCAGACTTCCTAACCTTTTTTTGTGCCCTGTTGTATCAACTGTTATCCCCTGTTACCACCTGTTCTTTAACAGCTAATTTAATTAGAGTTTTTGTATACCTGTGGTTAGGTGCTGGCAATTAGCTAATTTGTTTAATTTATGTATGTCTCTACCTACTGTATAGAGCCTTTAGAGTAAATTCATGGGCCAAAAGGCCATTACCCCATAACAGCTTCCTGGTCAGCACACTATTAAACTGTAATATTGCCCACTTGAGCCATAGATAAACATGGACATTACCTTGCACATTCAATTGTAACTGACAGCAGCTGATATATAACTGATATATAACTGACAGCAACTGGTATATTTCAGTCCTGACAATCTTGTTAGAACTGGAAGGGATCACTATAAGAAGAAAACGGTGAGCTTCTGAGAGGAAAGGTAAGGATGTAATATTCATTTGCAGCTACGTCATGTGCTTATTTTAAATAATTGTACTCAGTACAGGTTCCTGTTAAATACACCGACAGCAGAAACATAAATAACGACAGGGCAGTGCAGGCGATACTGCACTTGGAATTTACCGCCCTGACATGCCCCCTTTCTGCTTCTTGAATACTAGTTTCGGAAAATTTACCGCACAATTACCGCACGCACGATATTGACATGCGATGTCATTCATGAATACTAACTTCCGCTACATGCTTGCGCTAAATTACCGAACGCTGGATAAAGCATTCGGAAAGTGTTCGGTAACACTTGATGAATCGAGGCCATAGTCTGGATCCAGTGGTTTTTTTTATATGATACTCATTTTTTGTATTAAATTGATAATACAAATTTTTTTTTTCTTTATTATAGTGTTGTTATTGTGCATATACATGAACTTATGTGGGTCTTTATAAACTGTAAAGTAAAAAATAACTTTTAATTGTTCCTTACATGTGTTCAGAGTGTGAGTGATACTATTGAACTTCTGCTACTCTACAAGCCCAGCGTTGCAATTTTACAACATCCTCCCAAAAAGTTACTAAAATGTCAAAATAAAAAAAAAACACTGATTTAGGCATCACAAGCCTCCTATAACAACATGTGAAAGGTTGAAACATTTTTTTGAAGTTTTTTTCTATATTTGGGTCTCTGGGGGTTAATCTATTTTTTATGAGGGAAAATTATTTTTACTTTACTACATAGTGGCTTGTAATTATGGATCGGACAAAAAAAACACCTATATTTAAAAATAATATATTGTCGCCATACATTGTGATAGGGACATAATTTAAATGGTTTAATAATTGGGACAACTGGGCAAATAAAATGTGTTGATTTTATCCACAGGAGAACGTTTAATTTTAAAACTATAATGGCCGAAAACTGAGAAATAATGAATTTTTTTCCATTATTTTCTTATTTTTCTCATTAAAACGCATTTGGAAAATAAAAATTCTTAGCAAAATGTACTACCCACAGAAAGCGTAATTGGTGGCGAAAAAAACGAGGTATAGATCATTTTCTTGTGCTAAGTAGTAATAAACTTATTATGGTATAAAAGGGAGGAGCATTGACAGGTGAAAATTTGTAACGTTTGTGGAACTATCTCCGTGGTCAGCGCAAAAGATGTGCGCTGACACTGCGGAAGTCCTCCACAAGCGTGTAAAATGACAGAACCCAGCTTTGGTGCAATGCACCTGTAGAGAGAAAGTGAGCACAGTCTGCACAGAGACAGAATGTATGTGTATCCACCAATCTAGTCGCCACCCGGCGATGGTGAACACACAACAGCGGAAACGAAGTGGGAACGCAATCGCAAGAGTGGCGATTGCCAATAGTGACACAAGACCGAGTAAGACAGAGCACAAGTGTAGCAAGAAAGACACAGCAAATAACAATGATTAGAACGCCAAGGAAAATAACAAACGCTAGCTAAACGCGAACTCCGCACTCATTCGCAACAGAGAACGCGTTTAAGACACGATCACCGCACGTTAGGTGCCCAGTGACAAGTGTGCCACCCTAACTAACCAATGTAACACAAACACGAAATAGAGAACGCGAACGCTTGCTAATCGGTTACCTCACCGAGCCTACAGCAAGCGTTCATACCAGACAAGACAGACAGAAGGAGTAGCCAGTAGCAACCGCAGCTCTGGCCTAAACTCCCAGACCGAGTACAGAAGGAACCACCGCCACTACCGCTAGGGCGGATGCGATCCAGACAGACAGACAGATGGAGCAACCAGTAGCAACCGCTGCTCTGGCTTGCACCCCTAAGACGGAGTACAGAAGGAACCACCGCCACTACCGCTAGGGTGAATGCGATCCCCACAGACAGAACGATTTCCTGTCAACCGCCGATGGCGACAAGACAACCGCAACAGATAGACAGTACAAGGCAAAACAGAAAATACAACCTGACTACGCTAGAAGGGATGCCTAGTGCACTCCCAAGGAATTACTCTAAGATAATCTTAACAAACGATTAGCAAAGGCTGAGACTCCAGGTGAGTTAGCAGGAACAAACCATCATGACAAGCAAGGAATTCTGGGAGCAAAAGGTATTTATACTGAAAGCCATCGAAGGAAGCAGCTAAGCAATTTGCATGACAAGTGTATGCAAATTCCTCACCAGCAGAGCAACTCAGAAACTTGCAAAGTGAAGACAGGTCTCTTTTTCCAGAGACCTGCAGCACTCAGACCTAAAGAATGGTCAAACAGCTGTCTGCCTGTGCAGACAGCTGAGCAGATCATTACAAAATTGCTCTGGTCCGTTAGGCTGGATTCACAGTGGTCAGTTGCATAATGCATGTGTTATAATGCGTTAAAATGTGTGTGATCTGCAATGGAGACTGGACATAGACTTTAATACAAAGTTTGCAAGCAGCAAGTTAGAATAACACAATCGGTTACAACGCAGTACTGTGAACAGTTCCATAGAAATGTATGTGCAGTGAGTTGACATGAAAAATCTTTCTGCACTGCAACTGACCACTCTGAACCTAGCCTTAGTGTAAAAACCCCTATGGGGTGAAGTGATTAATAAGTTTTCCTTTCAGTATATGTTTTTGACACGCATGCCCTCCAAACTAAGCATTGTGACACTGTTTTCATCAACTACTTTAGTCATGTGGTGATGGAAAAGCATTAACATATGAGATTGAGTCATGCAAAAGAGTATTTTATATACACAGCTAAAGAAAACCTGTTAAAACTTGTTAAAGCAAACTTTAGAATGTTAAAAGTTAGATACTTACCTAAGTAGTGGGAAGCCTCTGGATGTTCCAGAGGCTTCTCATATTTTTCTCAAGCCCACTGCTGCCGCCCAGGACCCTCTTCTTCTTGTGGCCACGCTCCTGTCTAAAACAAGAATCTAGATCAGGCATGGGCAAACTTGGCCCTCCAGCTGTTATTCAACTACAAGTCCCACAATGCATTTGCCTTTATGAGTCATGACTGTGGCTGTCAGACTCCTGCAATGCATTGTGGGACTTGTAGTTCCTTGACAGCCACAGTCATGACTCATAAAGGCAAATGCATTGTGGGACTTGTAGTTCAGTAACAGCTGGAGGGCCGAGTTTGCCCATGCCTGATCTAGATACTGGACATGCGTGAGTACGTACTGCACATGCCCAGTAGAACATAGCGCTGTGCACAAACAGCTTTCCTAAACTGGGAATGAGCGGACCTTACTCGCACATGTCCAGTAAGGAGAAGCTCATACCTGGACAGGAGCATAACCGCAAGAAGCATATTCAACAGGGCCTTTGTTCAATAAGCTTTCAGAGCTGCAAGAGCAGTGATGAGGGAAAATGCAAAAATTATTTTTGCCTAATTTCCTTTCGACAGGCGAATTTTCAATCGAATATTTTTGCGTTAATTTTCGCCTAATGCCCGTTAATTTTGCGTTAAATTCGTAGTTCATCGCATATGTATTTCCGCGTAGTTGTAATACCGCTATGCGAAGCTTCGCCACGACGCATGTCTTAGCGGATTATTGCGGACATTTTTCCGCATAAGGGCATAAGCGTCCACATACAGCGAAGTTTCTTGAGGATTATTGCGGACATTTTTGTCAACAAAAAGAAAAACATGAAATGTTTATCTGTTGTTGTCGGCAGGTGTCTTTTGACTAATAACTTACTTTAATCAAGGTTTCCTATAATACTCTAAAGTCTTTAAAGTAATTTAATATGGTTGTGTTCCCTGCTCTTTACCGCCCCATTCATTCAGCATGAACAAACCTCTGTATCTCTTACCTTTGAATGCTTTGCCTCGGGTCAAGTATGCTTTAAATGAAAAGGAGAATGGTCAGATAGAAGCTTCCTGAGAGACGTGAGTGAAGTAATTTTTGTCAAAATAGAGGGGGATGCAAAAATTGAGACTAGGAGAACACAGTGCAGAAAACCATGTGTTTTCTCAAATTTTTCAGTGCATTTTTGTTTGTGTTTGTGTTTTTTTTGTACCTTTTTGATGCATTTACATTTTTTTTAAATCTTTCCCTTTATCAATGGCATAAAATATAATATTGTATTTAAAAAGAAAATGCACCAAACAGGCACGTTTAAGTTTAGGTTGTGTATTTTGAAAAATGCACACTGTAAAGCGCACACATATTTTACATGCAGCCCATAGACTAGTGTTTTGGATATGTGGTGTTATTCTCCAATCAATCCCTACCTCACTTCCAATCTCTCGTGACCACACCTCCAATTTCTCCACAGCACACCTCAAATCTCTCCCCTCCACGCCTGCAACTATCCCGTACCACACCTCCAATGACCCCACACCTCACCTCCAATCAACCCCGCACCACACCTCCAATCAACCCCGCACCACACCTCCAATCATGTCTCCACCACATCCAGGACCACTGTCAGGGCGGTAAAACCAGTACTACCGTATGGGGCCTACGCTGGTTCTGGGGCCCAAACAGTGGCTCTGCATCATGATCCCCAGCTGCGAAAATGAAGCAAAGCCTTGGCTCAGAAAAGGGAAGAGGTGCCCATAGCGTAATAAAATTAGGTTAAAAACAATAAAATGAAAAAATGAGGTCGTTCACCTCAGTGAATACAAATTCATATAAAAAAATGAATTTTTATTATGCACTTTCATCGTGTTTCGTGGGTCCACACCCACTCCCTGAGGCCAAATCAGGTACCAAAAGGGTGCAATAAGCCGACATCAGGCACGTTTGTGTCGACTCATTGCACCCTTTTGGCACTTAATTTGGCCTGAGGAAGTGGTCGTGGACCCGCGACCCACAAAACGCATTGCCAGTGTATAATAGAAATTCCCTGTTTGTATGAATTTGTCTTCATTGAGGTAAGCCACCTCATTTTTTAATTTGGTTTTAACCTACTTTTATTACACTCTGGGCGCCTCTTCTCTCTCCTGTGTGTTTTCACCCTCCCTTAGAGGAGTGTTCCTTTTGGCCCCCTGGAGTGCTGCCACTTGGTGGACCATCTAGGCTTTTTCACTAGAGTGGGACCATGATCTAGTTTACTGGATACCCGAGTGGAGTCGGGGTTGTTGATCTCCACCTGCCTGCAGTGGTTGGTTGCCCATCTGCAACCTCCCTTTGTGAGTGTACTCATTCACCACTTACATTTATTTCTCATTTTTTTGTGACATACTGCGCCATCAGGGCTCCCGTTGTCTCTGTGTTTTTTCCTTGTAGGGTGTTTTCTGATCACCTTCCATATCCAAATCCTTGGCTCATCCCCTTTCTGCTGACCCTACTGACCCTGCCCCAGGTGGAGGCAGAGCAGAATGATCAGAGGGCTGCAGGAGAGCAGAGTGCAGACTCCGGTGTAGGAAGCAGGTGAGTAGCTACAAAGACACACGGCACTGATTTGGGGCGGAAGCAGCAGAAAGGGGACGAGCTGAGAATTTGCTTCATTATAGTAGCTGGAGCCTGTATGGCAGACCCACTGTTCAGACCCCAGACCAGTGCTGATCTGCAGGTCTGAGGAAGAGCGGGAGTGGGGGCCTAAAGGGGGAGTTGGGGAAGAAGTTCAGGCTCCCTCCACATTAGCTAATTGTGTGTGTGTGTGTGTGTGTGGGGGGGGGGGGGTTGTATAGTATGGGTCCCAGAGATTTCTAATAGCAGCCCCCTGACATCTACAGTTACACATACCATCAGGGCTGCCATCAGAATTTTTGGGGCCCCTCACACATCATCAGGTCTTTTGTGTTCCTCTGTGTGACCTCATGTTCCAGTCTCTTCTCTTTTCTCCCTGTGCCTCTTTTGTCCACTTCTGTTCCCCCCGTGCTTCTTTTATCCCCCTGTGTTACCTCCTGTCTCCTTCTGTCTCAGCTCGTCTACCTCCCCTAGCCAGGTATAGGTGCCCCTATAGTGCTGGAATGTGGTGTGCTGGTTAATGAGCCACAGGCCCGCTGCCAGCACATGCAGCCTTCCCAGCGCTTTGGGGTTGCCCAGGGCCCCCAGAAGCCCTGGGCCCCTCACTGCAGTGTCTTTTGTCCCCCCCCTCCCCCAATGGCTGCCCTGCATACCATAAAGAGCCAATAAAAGATGTATTTTCACGAGAGCTTTCTATGGAAACAAACATTTATGCACAAAAATGACAATATACATTATATTATAAATACATTCATGACAACAAAAACGAAGTATAAAAAAGCATGTTACATTGTATAAAAAGACACCGTACACAGTTACCCATTTTGCACTTAAATAGAAAGTTTAAAGCTTTTGAGAGGTGTAACTACAAGGTGGAATAGCAGAGGTGGAGTCGCACACCAGTCAAACTTGCGAGGTGCTGGACCAATGCAATAGCCAATGAAACAATCCAGGAGGTCCACACACTCTAGTAAAGCGTGGTTTATTCACATGACGTAACAAATGACCAATAACAGAACCAATGGGCCATGGCAGGTTCCCATTGTCACCATTATGTTCTGATACTTTGACAAAGGTGGCACCGTAACAGTCATTGGTTCTGGGGATGGACATCTGTTATGTCATGTGAATAAACCACACTTTGGGCTTGATCCACTAAACTTAGTGGCAGCACAACGGCGTGAGTTATCTGCTGTTACGCTCGTTAGTGAATCAGAGGCCCTTAATTTAGTGTCCCTGCACCCTAAGCGCGCTATTGGCAGCGTAGCAAACGTAATTATGCTATGTTGCTGAATTGCAGCATAGCGAACGCCAACAAAATAACGTGGCTCCACTCCTCCCGTCCTGAGCACCAGCGGGTCCAGTCACATTAAAGGACATGATCCCTGCACTCTGATTGGCCCAATAGTAGAGTGGCCAGACGTCCCGGATTACCCGGGACAGGTCCCGGATTCGGGGTCCCCTGTCCCAGGCTGCATGAGGTCCCGGGAAACGTCCCGCTTTTAGCAGCGGGATGTCCCGGCCTCGGGACTCTGTATCTGCATGAACTGGCAGCGGCGTCTATAGACGCCATGTCAGTACATTGCCCGCTGCCCCAGCTCCAGCCTGCATAGTCTTCCGGTGTTCCGACACCGGCAGGCGAGCAGGGCTATGGGAAGATGGCTGCCGAAGCCCTGTACTGGAGACTATTAGTGTCTCCAGTACAGGGGTTCGGGCGCCATCTTGCCATAGCCCTGCTCTGCCTGTCAGCGCAGGAGACTGCAGGAGGAGCAAGACGGTCCCAGGAGCAGCGCGCCAGAGGCCGGCGAGGAGCGAGAGGAGATTTCTGTCAGGTGAGTAAATACTTTTTTTTCCCCAGGTGTTATGTTGCCATAAATTGCGTTTATTTTGCACTGACATGTTGCCCAAATTGCGTTTATTTTGGACTGACATGTTGCCCGCAATGCGTTTATTTTGTACTGACATGTTGCCCGCAATGCGTTTTGTTTGTTCTGGCATGTTGCCCGCAATGCGTTTATTTTGTACTGACATGTTGCCCACAATGCGTTGATTTTGTACTGACATGTTGCTCACATTGCGTTTATTTTGTGCTGATATGTTGCCCAAATTGCGTTTATTTTGTACTGACATGTTGCCCATGATGCGTTTATTTTGTACTGACATGTTGCCCACAATGCGTTTATTTTGTACTGACATGTTGCCCACAATGCGTTTATTTTGTACTGACATGTTGCCCACAATGCGTTTATTTTGTGCTGACATGTTGCCCCTTGCGTTTATTTTGTGCTGAACTATTGCCCCCATTGCGTCTATTTTGTGCTGACATGTTGCCCATTGCATTTATTTTGTGCTGAAATGTTGCCCACATTGTGTTTATTTTCTGGTGTCTGGGGTAACTGTTGCTGCATTTATTATTTAATGGTCATAGTTGGCTAGGTTTGCTGCTTTGGGGTTACGGTATACTATTAAATAGCATCACACAGTTTCTGCACACCCATGATGCGAAACCTCGTTTGACCACATCATGGCGTAAACACTGCTTTCTTATGCCTCGCTGTTACATCATTATGTTAGCTCCACCCATATAATGTCATGGCCATGCCCATTTTTCGGCGCTGCGCAACCCCCAGTTGTTCGGCATTCCCCAATTTTTCGGCGCGGCCTAGACCCCCCACCCCCCCTGTCCCAGGTTGAACCGACAAAAATCTGGTCACTCTACCAATAGGCTGTCTGTCTCAAGTGATGTCATGTGACAGACAGCCTATTGGGCCAATCAGAGTGCAGGGGTCAGGTCCTTTAATATGACTGGACTCGCTGGTGCTCAGGGTGGGAGGAGTGGAGCCATGTTATGTTGTTAGCATTCACAATGCTGAAATTCAGCAGCATAGCGTGTGCTGAGTGCCCGCTGCCCAATTACGCATGCTACGCTGGCAATGGCGTACAGGGACACTAAATTAAGGACCTCTGATTTACTAGCGTGCATAACAGCAGATAACTCACGCCGTTGCGCTGCCGATAAGTTTAGTGGATCAAGCCCCTTATTCTTTACTTGAGCGTGCAGACCTGCTGGATTATATCATTAACTACAAGGTGTGGAGGGTAATTTATAGTAGATTTTACTCAGGGCAAAATCTACATTTTGGCCTAGTGCACACCAGAGCGTTTCGGCTGCGGTTTGCGATCCGCTTGCGTGTGCGGATCCGCTTGGGTAATGTATTTCAATGGGCTGGTGCACACCAGAGCAGGAGGCGTTTTGCAGAAACGCATACTCCCGGGCTGCTGCAGATTTTGGATTGCAGAGGCGTTCCTGCCTCAATGTTAAGTATAGGAAAACCGCAAACCGCTCTGAAAAACGGCACTTCAGAGCGGTTTGCCAGGTGTTTTTTGTTACAGTAGCTGTTCAGTAACAGCTTTACTGTAACAATACATGAAATCTACTACACCAAAACCGCTGCACAAAACCGCAAAATGCTAGCTGAAACGCTGCAGAAAAAGAAGAAAAAGCGTTTCAAAATCTGCTAGCATTTTGCGGATCTGCTAGCGGGTTTTTGGTGTGCACCAGGCCTGAATGTGTATGTATTTTAAATTTTACAATTTTTTCACAATTGTTATCCTGTAAATTAAGTTTCAAAAAAATGCTGCGTGCAATTAGTGCAAATTGCAATGCTGCAGTGGGATCAGCCTCGTGGTCAGTTCGAAAAGCACTCATAAGCCCCTGTAGTCGGAAGCAGCCCTAACTTCACCACAGTTCATTGACTTTCATGTTGTCCACAGAGCTGTCCACAGAGCTTGAGAACCAAGTTGACCCTTCTTCATTCACCAATGTGAGCTGTGGTCCTTTGGATTAGGACCTTCACAACTTCAGATTCCAACGTTGCATCTTTTAAAATGAATGTGATGAAAGGAATGAGGAGGCTGCAGTCCTCATTTCAAAAAGGCCAGAAATCGCACAGTCATGCAGATCCTTTGGCTTCAGTAGATCCTCAGTCACACACCTGGAATAAGCATGCAGTAATGGAGTCAGATTAGCAGGGAAAATGGCCTGGGCGATCTCTGCTGTGCACTGTGTACAGGATTGTGTTCCAACAGGAGTCCATGTACATCAACATTCACATACATTAAACAACAATGGTTTTACACAGTGATGCTCATCCGGATTTCGGGTACCCGAAATACCCAGATTACCCGAACTTTTTCAGCTATTCGACCTCGGATCCGCATTCCGGATAGCTGGCAAAATCTGGAATCCGGATCCGGGTGAATCCGCATTCACATGCGATATCCGGAAAGAAATCCGGATATCTAGTTCGGATATCCGAATCCGGGTAGCATAACACACTGAGCCAATCAGAGGTCTCCATGACCTCATTGAGCCAATCAGAGGGCTCCCAACCGAAGCCCTAGCAACCAATCACAGAGGGGAACCCTGGCCAACCCTTCCTGTATATAAGGCAGGAGCCATGATGAGATTCTCGTCCTTGCTGTGACTGCTCACTAAGAGACATCTCCAGTGGTGTTGGCTAAGCAAGTGCTGCTGCTGTATACTGTGATAAAACCTAGCACATAAACACCTGTACTATACCACTATTTTATTGTTTTTTAGTTAGCTAGCTTTTGTAATTTTGTGATTTCAGTCAGTGACAGTCAGACTCTGTGCTGCAGCAGCTGCTAGTTAGGTCCTGTGTGTGTGCAGGCCAGGCCTGCTGCTGCTGGCCTGCTATTAGCCTTAGCTACAGTATAGGTTAGGGAATAGGATTACTGTGTTATTGTGTAGTTAGTACTGCAGTGCTAGTTAGTTGTTAGAGTAGTACTGTGTTAGCTTACTACAGATTACTGCAGTGCTGCTGTGCTGAGAAGCAGTGTCAGTGGGACAGATAGACAGTTAGTGTGCACTGTCTTCTACTCTGCTGTCTGTCACTCCGTGCTGATTTTCTTGAAAGTCCAACCCCGATTTTAATAAAGTACAAGTACCCCACATTATCTGGTGACATCATCACATATAAGTTGTACTATGTCTGCTGACACTGGCAGCCGGGGGAGGGGCAGCAAGGCCAAGAGGAGAGGGAGCAACACTGCTGCCACCGTCAGCAGTTCTGCCACGTCAGTGTCCATTCCGCCGCTAGCCACTGGCCGTCCAGCTGTTAGGGGTAGTCACGCTGCAGAGGAGCAGCAGCGTGTAGCGGCCATTTTCCAGCTGATGGTGGATGAGCAGGCCACCACCAGCTCTACAACAGAGACCTGCACCCCCACCAGCACTCCTGTTCGCAGAAGTAGCAGCAGCCGCCCAGCAGTTCCTTGGGGACTCGGTCATCACGTCGACCCCAGCGGGCAGCCTACCCTCAGTGAGCGCTCTTTTCACTCCAGGCACCACGATCACAATCAGCAGGGCTGTTACCCGCAGAGTGTTTGAGAAGGATATTCTCAGCGCATTGGGCTATATGGAGGAGTCACAGATGCAGACGGTGGTTGTTGGGGGGGTCCTTGCATGTGGCAGCAGAAGAGGAGTTTGGGGGGGGGGGGTCATCATCCCAGCAGCAGTTGTTTGAGGAGGGGGAGTATGATGTTAATGATGAGATGAAGGAGCCGCTCCAACACTATGGAACGCCCTACCTCTACCCATTAGGAAAGCCCCCTCCTTCAACACCTTTAAGAAGGCCCTCAAAACTCATCTTCTAACTCTGGCCTACCACCCCTTATAATTGCTCTAAATCCACAGCTGAACTCTGGTCCCCTACCTCTCGTGTCCCTACCTCTCCCTCTAGATTGTAAGCCTTTGGGCAGGGTCCTCCTCCTTTTGTGTCCTACCTGATCATGCACCTCCATTACTGTGCACCTATGCTATGCATCTGAATGAACCTAACTTGCCTAATCTCCATGCTCCATCCAGTGACTGACTAAGCATTACCTTGTACTCATACTGTGCTGTGTGATCGGGTTTTCTTGTATTCCTGTATTGTCATATTGCTGTATGTCACCCCTAAATATTGTCTGTTACCTAAATTAATGTCCAGCGCTGCGTAATATGTTGGCGCTTTATAAATACAGTAAATAAATAATAAATGAAGGACTGTGACTACCATCCACAGGAGGGGGATGTCAGCTCTGACTCTGAGGAGGAGGATGCGTCGGTGGGTTTGGCGCAGAGGATCAGCATTGCAGACAGTGGCAGGAGCAGCAGTGGGCATGGAAAGTGGGACCCACAGCCTGCAGCTTCATCTTCTGCCACTACCACCAGCCGCACCAATCAACCCCCAACCGCCACAGGGAGAAAAGCAGCAGCATCACATTCAGGCCGCAGGGGAATCTTCACATCCCCAATCTGGCGGTTTTTCACTCTGCCCTCATTGGACAGCATGTTTGCCATATGTAATGTGTGCAAACTAAAGCTCAGCAGAGGTTGTGACCCCTCCAAGTATGGCACCTCCAGCTTCATCACCCATCTGTCCAAAAAACATTTTGTTGAGCATGAGGAGTTCAAGAGGCTGAAGCAAGCTGGCGCTGGCAGTGGTCAGACTCAGAGCACCAGCTCTGACACTCCTGCTGACACTGAGGCCTGTTCAGGCAGCCAGTCCTCAGTGGCCTCTTCTGCTCCCTCCTTCGCTTCCCTTGCAAGAAAAAAATGCCGCCAGACCCTGTTGGGCGAGTCTTTCCCTGTTGTTGACAAGAGGGGGACATAAAGTGACTGGGAATCATTATGCCTGCCTTACCACCCTTTAATTACCACCACAACACCCTGGCTCCTCCTGATTGTTAACTATCACTAACTAAGCCTGGTTCACAATTTTTTTACAGCCGTGGTACCAACGCTACGTGCCATGGTACAATCTCCGGCATGCTCCTGGCACACGTTACACCTGCTGCTGCTACATTGCCCTGCTCCTACTGCCTGTGCTGCTCCCACTGCCAGGGTGCCACAGGCCACTGCTGCTGCTACCACCTATATTTAACCCAAAACACAATTGCTGTGTATTTTTTTTTTGAGGTGTCTGGGTGGAAAACTGATGTCCCAGTTGTGCGTTGGACTTTGGACACAATGTGGGCTGCGCGACCGCTGTCTGGAACCTCCTGATGTTAATTTACAGCCATTTTTTTTTTGTATTATAACTTCCCAAATAAACAATTACTGTTTTTCTTTTATAACCCCGGATAATAAAAAGGGGTATCCGTGCAACACTAGTTTTATATTGAAAGCCACAGTAATCGCCATAGTTCTGTTTCAGGTGCATATTTTATTCCGGTACATCAAATAAAGGCGCGGGGCAATAAGGGTGCACAGTAATGTTGTTAGTAAAATATTGTTATTAAATACTGATATTTTACTATAAAAACATAAAATATTGATATGAAACAGCAATATTTTACTAAGGCCAAACCTAACCCTACTCTCACACAGCACCCGCCCCCGCTGCCTAACCCTAACCGCCCCCCAATGACTAAAACTAATCCCCCACCTGCACAAACTACCTACCTAGTGCCTAAAACTAACCCCTCCCCATCCGCACAAAGGACTTACCTACTGCCTAAAACTAACCCACCACCCGCACAAACAACCTACCTAATGCCTAAATCTAACCCACCACCCGCACAAACGACTTACCTAATCCCTAAAACGAACCCCCCACCCGCACAAACTACCTACCTAATGCCTAAAACTAACCCCGCACAAACTACATACCTAATCCCTAAAACTATCCCCCACCCCCACAAACTACCTACATAGTGCCTAAAACTAGCCCCTCCCCCCATCCGCACACTTCCTACCTAATGCCTAAAACTAAAGCCCCACCCGCACAAACGACCTACTTAATGCCTAAAACTAACCCCCCCACCTGCACAAACAACCTACCTAGTGCCTAAAACTAACCCCCACCCGCACACACTACCTACCTAGTGCCTAAAACTAACCCCCACCCGCACACACTACCTACCTAGTGCCTAAAACTAACCCCCACCCGCACACACTACCTACCTAGTGCCTAAAACTAACCCCCACCCGCACACACTACCTACCTAATGCCTAAAACTAACTCCCCCACCCACACACACAACCTACCTAGTGCCTAAAACTAACCCCCCACCCGCACACACTACCTACCTAGTGCCTAAAACTAACCCCCACCCGCACATACTACCTACCTAGTACCTAAAACTAACCCCCACCCGCACACACTACCTACCTAGTGCCTAAAACTAACCCCTACCCGCACACACTACCTACCTAGTGTCTAAAACTAACCCCCACCCGCACACACTACCTACCTAATGCCTAAAACGAACCCCCCCACCCACACACACAACCTACCTAGTGCCTAAAACTAACCCCCACCCGCACACACAACCTACCTAGTGCCTAAAACTAACCCCCACCCGCACACACTACCTACCTAGTGCCTAAAACTAACCCCCCACCCGCACACACAACCTACCTAGTGCCTAAAACTAACCCCCACCCTCACACACTACCTACCTAGTGCCTAAAACTAACCCCCACCAGCACACACTACCTACCTAGTGCCTAAAACTAACCCCCACCCGCACACACTACCTACCTAATGCCTAAAACTAACCCCCCCCACCCACACACACTACCTACCTAGTGCCTAAAACTAACCCCCACCCGCACACACTACCTACCTAATGCCTAAAACTAACCCCCCCACCCACACACACAACCTACCTAGTGCCTAAAACTAACCCCCACCCGCACACACTACCTACCTAATGCCTAAAATGAACCCCCCTACCCGCACACACAACCTACCTAGTGGCTAAAACTAACCCCCACCCTCACACACTACCTACCTAGTGCCTAAAACTAACCCCACCCGCACACACTACCTACCTAGTGCCTAAAACTAACCCCCACCCGCACACACTATCTACCTAATGCCTAAAACGAACCCCCCCCCCCCACACACACACTACCTACCTAGTGCCTAAAACTAACCCCCACCCGCACACACTACCTACCTAATGCCTAAAACTAACCCCCCCACCCACACACACAACCTACCTAGTGCCTAAAACTAACCCGCACACACTACCTACCTAATGCCTAAAACTAACCCCCCCACCCACACACATAACCTACCTAGTGCCTAAAACTAACCCCCCCACCCACACACACAACCTACCTAATGCCTAAAACGAACCCCCCCACCCGCGCACACAACCTATCTAGTGCCTAAAACTAACCCCCCACCCGCACACACAACCTACCTAGTGCCTAAAACTAACCCCCACCCGCACACACAACCTACCTAGTGCCAAAAACAAACCCCTCACCCACACAAACTACCTACCTAATGCCTAAAACTAACCCTCCACCCACACAAGCTACCTAGATAACACCCCCCTCCCCTAAGGAGCCATGGTGGGGTTCTTTGATCGCACCACACAAAAAAGTAAAAAAAAGTTAAATATGCATCGCAGAATAGCGGCATTTGGGCACCCGCAATGCCCGATATATATATTGAGCGCCCAAATTTCCGCTCTGGCACTCAAGGACTGCTATTTTGTATTGGCGCCTATGGCAGCGCCCATATACAGTGGTGTGAAAAACTATTTGCCCCCTTCCTGATTTCTTATTCTTTTGCATGTTTGTCACACTTAAATGTTTCTGCTCATCAAAAATCGTTAACTATTAGTCAAAGATAACCTAATTGAACACAAAATGCAGTTTTAAATGATGGTTTTTATTATTTAGTGAGAAAAAAAACTCCAAATCTACATGGCCCTGTGTGAAAAAGTGATTGCCCCCCCTTGTTAAAAAATAACTTAAAGGTGGTTTATTACACCTGAGTTCAATTTCTGTAGTCACCCCCAGGCCTGATTACTGCCACACCTGTTTCAATCAAGAAATCACTTAAATAGGAGCTATCTGACACAGAGAAGTAGACCAAAAGCACCTCAAAAGCTAGACATCAAGCCAAGATCCAAAGAAATTCAGGAACAAATGAGAACAAAAGTACTGTAATTGAAATCTATCAGTCTGGTAAAGGTTATAAAGCCATTTCTAAAGCTTTGGGACTCCAGCAAACCACAGTGAGAGCCATTATCCACAAATGGCAAAACCATGGAACAGTGATGAACCTTCCCAGGAGTGGCCGGCCGACCAAAATTACCCCAAGAGCGCAGAGAAAACTCATCCGAGAGGCCACAAAAGACCCCAGGACAACATCTAAAGAACTGCAGGCCTCACTTGCCTCCAGTAAGGTCAGTGTTCACGACTCCACCATAAGAAAGAGACTGGGCAAAAACGGCCTGCATGGAAGATATCCAAGGCGCAAACCACTTTTAAGCAAAAAGAACATTAAGGCTCGTCTCAATTTTGCTAAAAAAACATCTCAATGATTGCCAAGACTTTTGAGAAAATACCTTGTGGACCGACGAGAGAAAAGTTGAACTTTTTGGAAGGTGCGTGTCCCGTTACATCTGGCGTAGAAGTAACACAGCATTTCAGCAAAATAACATCATACTAACAGTAAAATATGGTGGTGGTAGTGTGATGGTCTGGGGTTGTTTTGCTGCTTCAGGACCTGGAAGGCATGCTGTGATAGATGGAACCATGAATTCTACTGTCTGCCAAAAAATCCTGAAGGAGAATGTCCGGCCATCTGTTCGTCAACTCAAGCTGAAGCGATCTTGGGTGCTGCAGCAGGACAATGACCCAAAACACACCAGCAAATTCACTTCTGAATGGCTGAAGAAAAACAAAATGAAGACTTTGGAGTGGCCTAGTCAAAGTCCTGACCTGAATCCTATTTAGATGTTGTGGCATGACCTTAAAAAGGCTGTTCATGCTAGAAAACCCTCAAATAAAAGCTTACTTATTACAACAATTCTGCAAAGATGAGTGGGCCAAAATTCCTCCAGAGCGCTGTAAAAGACACATTGCAAGTTATCCCAAACGCTTGATTGCAGTTATTGCTGCTAAGGGTGGCCCAACCAGCTATTAGGTTCAGGGGGCAATTTCTTTTTCACACAGGGCCATGTAGGTTTTGAGGTTTTTTTCACACTAAATAATAAAAACCATCATTTAAAACTGCATTTTGTGTTCAATTATGTTATCTTTGACTAATAGTTAAGTTAAGTTTTTGATGAGCAGAAACATTTAAGTGTGACAAACATGCAAAAGAATAAGAAATCAGGAAGGGGGCAAATAGTTTTTCACACCACTGTAGTCCACTTGCCGCATGCACCCTTTTTTCCTGCTCTGTATTTTTTCGCCCATTATATATTTTATAAGAGGGGATGGAAGTAGAGACTGTGTTTGCACTGCTATTAGCAAATGGGATTCTCAGTTTATACCTAATGAAGAGAACAGAATAATGGGCAATTTGTTGCACATCTAGGGTTGAAAGATGCTGGGTGCAAGAGAGCCTTGAGTGTGTGGGAAAGAGGGAAAAATAGGATCGCAAAATTCCTTTAAAGTCGCATTGTAGCCTACTGTGCCATGCAATGCCATCCATACAGTGCAGTTTACAGTCCATAGACTGCATGCTGTGTGTTATCCGGTTGGAAATCATTGCCTTTCAAAATAAACAGTGCAAAAAGGCCCAATGAAATATAATTGCATCATCTAGTGAGATATTTTCTGTTGATGCAATGAGCGTGGTGTGTAAAGATCCCCAAAAAATGCATGCAAACAGGAGATAAATGTCACACAAAATTATTTCTTAAATGTTTCAGATGACAGTTTGTCCTGGATCAGTTCACAGATGATTTGTTTGCCAGTCTGCTGAGCTGCCCCTCTATGGAGATAGAAGGGGGGAAAGAGTGTAAGGCTCATCGGTCTGGAAAAATTACTGGAGAAGGAAAGTTGCGTGCCGTTCAGCGAATCGTGTGGAATGGATCTGTTCAAACAGACAAATGTGAATGGATGCATAGGTTAACACTGGATTCATTCGCATCTGTTAGGTAACGTTCTGCGAACTGACCATTTTTTAACGTCAGTGTGAACTGGGCCTAAACCTAAAAATGTTCACAGACAGTTTGCCATTGTACCCCTACCCCACCCCCTTTCCATATCCCGCTTTCTTTGCAATGCCTGTATGTATCTTGGTCATGCTAATAAAGCTATCTTTGATTTGAGTGAAGAGAAGGAGGTATCTCAATGCAGATCACAGGAGGATCTGCAATAGAGGGGTGGGCAAAGTACTAAGATCTAAGTACGGTAGGTCTTTTTACATTCTTTCCTTTGTCACAATATAGCTATTGGAAGTAAAACCTCCTGTTGACACTGTGCACATACCTAAGTGCAGCCATGTCCTTTCTCTGAGCCAAAAATAATTCCGGGTACAACCCCCGTTGTACTTGGCGAAATAAATATGATTCTGATTCTGATTCATACTTTCAGGCCCAGTGCACACCAGAAACCTCTAGCAGATCCGCAAAACGCTAGAGGTTTTTGAAGCAGATTTTCAGAGCTATTCTAGGCATGTTTAGGGAGGTTATCTAAACATGCCGAGCGTTTTTTAGAGCGTTTTTTGTGTCGCAGATTTCATTCTGATTCTGATCTAGAGTTTTTCAGAGCGGTTTGAGCTTTTCCTTTACTTTACATTAAAGAGTAACTGTTAGCCCCCAAATTGAAATTTAAAACACTATTGCAATGTTTTATTTATTATATAAGTGAGCCAAAAAGCCAATGTACAAGTTAAAAATCAATCTAATTTTGTTACTATCTAACCTTTTCCCCCAGCTCCGGACGCAAGCCGCATATCAGATACTGTAGCATGCAGAGCATGCCTATGTCTGGCCGACCCCCCTCTCCCCCCCAGGACCAGGTGCCAATATATTCTCCCCACCGCAGCTGACCGCTCTGACACGGAGAGAGCGGCAGCACTTCCAGAGCAGCACCGCAGAGCAGCCGCCGCCGAGTCACATGTGAGAGAATCACATGTGAGAGAGATGCACGGCGCTGGCTGCTCTGCGGTGCTGCTCTGGAAGTGCTGCCGCTCTCTCCGTGTCAAAGCGGTCAGCTGCGGTGGGGAGAATATATTGGCACCTGGTCCTGGGGGGGAGAGGGGGGTCGGCCAGACATAGGCATGCTCTGCATGCTACAGTATCTGATATGCGGCTTGCGTCCGGAGCTGGGGGAAAAGGTTAGATAGTAACAAAATTAGATTGATTTTTAACTTGTACATTGGCTTTTTGGCTCACTTATATTATAAGTAAAACATTGCAATAGTGTTTTAAATTTCAATTTGGGGGCTAACAGTTACTCTTTAAGGCAGAAACGCATCTGCAAACTGCAAAAGTGCTGCAGGAGCCACGTTTGCAGTTTGCTAAAAACCTCAAACCCCTGGTGTGCACCAGCCCATAGAGGTACATTAGCCAATCGTTTTCACAAGCGGCAGCGTTTTCGAAAACGCTACCAAAAACGCTTGGTGTGCACCAGCCCTCAGACAGTTTTTAAAGCTAAACTTCAGCCTTAGTAGTAATAACAGCAAGATGTATGTATCACAATTAAGTTTGTTTAATCGTATTAAAAATTGTGAGCACCTCTTAAATGATCAATGAGATCTTTTCCTATAAACAGCTATACAAAGACCAGTGTTTCCTCATCAACACTGTGCTGTCTTCCAAGTCCCATGCTCTTTCTCCATGGTGCCTGGTCTCAGAGCCGGATTAAGACAAGACTGGGCCCCAAGCAGAGTAATGGCCTTGGGCCCCCTGCTACATTGACTGAAAAAGTGATCAGGCATGTGGATAATCTAGTCAAGCAGGTGACAGAAGACTGCAGGGACTTATACTGCTACATAGGGTCCCCAACTGTGTCTGAAGATGGGTGGCTCAGTACTGCACATGCGTGAGCGCTCAGAAGTGCATGCACAGTATGGAGCCGCTCATTTTCAGAAGCACCTGGAGGACATGAGTGCATTTGCTTCTGAAGCCTTGCGATTGCTCCTGGAGGTGGCAAATTTGAATGAGGGACAGCACTGGAAAAGATCCAGAGTTGTCCGTCTCCATAGGTGACTTTTTTTAAAGGATACCAGATGCAAACTAAGTAGGAAATATGGGGGGAAGTAGGCATGTGCTGGCAGCTGTCTCCCTATTCTCCTCTCTGCCCCTCCAATCCTTCCTAAATGAACCTCGGCAACCTTTTCCGGGTTACCGGAGTCCGGCATAAGTGCACAGGCACTGGCCAGGCTGCATGCATCCTACAGCGCATGGCCGGGAGCACTCTGCGCATGACATAGCTGTGATGTTATACGCATGGGCTTCAGGCCGCGGGCGCGCACTGTAGGGCGCGTGCGGCCTGACAAGTGCCTGTGCACTAATGCCTGACTCCGGTGAAGAGATTGCCAGGGGGCATTTAGGTAGGAAAGGAGGGGCAGAGTGGAGAGCGGTGGGCATCAGGACAGCTGCCAACATGCCTGCTGTTTTTCCTACTTAGTTCGCATCTGGTATCCTTTAAGTGGCTTCAGACTCAGCATTAAAAAGGAGTATGCCAGGAAGCTATTGTACCCTGATGATAACTGTCCATGGCAACTCCACAGGAAAAAAAAATACAGCCTCTCCCCTGCCACACTGTTCACCATACCTCCAGGCTAGCTGCTTCACTTTCCTGGGAACTTTTGGGCAGGGTATTGCTGGGATCCTGTCCTGAGCTGTCAGCTGGAGAATGGAGATGATTTCACTTGAATCTGCACATGGCATTGTCCCTGCAAGTGTCTGTGTTCCTTCCTCCTTTGAGGTCGGCAGAAAGGAGATAACATTAGTGGCAGCAGCATCTCACAGGGGGTCAAAAGGTCAGAGACACAAGAGACTGCAATACAGTTCAGTCTGTGTGTTCTCTGTCTGTGAGTGCAGCATGGGCAGCATAGGTAGCAGTCTTCTGTGGGGCCCCTGTACAGAGAGAGCAACCTGCAGGAAGGCAGCCCAGACGGAAGTCCTGTGAATATGCTAATGAGCTTTTAAAGCAGTTGAGGCTGCCTGTATTCAGCCTGCACAGCAGGCACATGCAGACAGCTAAGTATTGCTGCTCTCTCTCCCAGCGAAATTTGAGGCTGACAGCTGGGCCCTCTCATGTATGTCTCACCAGGGCCCCAAGCAGCTGCCTGGAGTGCCTGGTTGGTAATCCGGCCCTGCCTGGTCTAGGTAATGCACCTGTAATGGAACAAATCTACATAGTTTCCCAATACCGTAGTACCCACTTACAGAGTAGGGATGATCAATGAGATACAAATAATTCTGAGTTCATGCAGGATTATGCAAATTTTTTATGCAAATTTATGCTGCTTGAAAATGGACCAATCAAGTCTCACCAAGGTTTAAATTAATTGGTCCATTTTCAAGCTGCATACATTTGCATAAAACTTTATTTGCATCTCATTGATAATCCCTATGACTGAATACTGCATGTGTTCTGCAGTTGTTGCTAGTGGTAAGGATCATGTGACTTGAACTTCTAGGTGCTGTGATTACAGGTACTCATTTTAGAATATAAGTGTTCATTTCAGTACGGAGGAAACTAGCTCTAAGGGCCCTTTTACACTTAATCAGTTGGTGTGCGTTAGTATGCGTTGGTACGCGTTAGTGCGCGTTGGTACGCGTTTTTTCCATAGCAGTGCATAGGGAAGAAGATTTCAGTTAAAACGCGTTAAGTGTGAAAGGTGCCATAGGAAAACATGGGTATTACTTTGAAAATCAGTTTTATTTCCATTTTAACTGAGAGCAACTGATTAAGTGTAAAAGGGCCCTAAGGGCTCACTCACACTACGGGGCACACTACGTTTTTGATGCTGCATACATTTTTTTCTCAAAAATGCATTGATCACAATTTTACAGGCAAGAAGAGAGAGACATAAGAATGCACCAATAACCGCAACACCACCCACCCACCCAAAAAAGTACATGTATTTATGCAAACTTGTCCACGTTTAACAGTGTGTACCAGCTGAGAAGTGCTAATGCAGCCAGGGGAGTAACTACAGTTTGCTAAAGGGGCCCAGAGCTTTGAGGGGGCCACACTACAAACCACTCCTTCCTCCAATAAAGGTGGCCATCCTTCAGATCTGGTGTATTTGTGTAATGGGTGTAAAGATTATGAGACCACACTTGTATGACCCTGTCAAGTCGGGCCTCCAGGCTGTGGAGGTCACCAAGGTTAGCCAAGGGAAAGGGTATGTACATTGGGGGGTCTCATCCAAGTTTTCTTGGGGAGTGGGGGGGGGGGGCAATATTTGTAGTAACGCCCCGGAATGCAGTCACTGGAGAAGAGCCATATATGGGCCCTGGTGCATTTGCAACCTTTGCATCCCCTATTGTTACACCAATGTGTAGGGTAGAACTCACCTATCCAAAACTGCCATGGTCTCTTCTATTTCACCTCAAGTTTTGCATACAGTGTTTCGAATTTCTGAGGAGCAGGAATCTCATGGTCCTTTATTTCTTTCCATGAGAAGTTCTGTGAAAACAAATGCAGCATAAAGAAAAGATCAGGTCTGGGCATGCCTTGAAGGACAATAAAGAATAATTTACTAGATGGCATTCTGAAGTATCACTATAAGATGCTATAGATTCTGGGAAAACAATAACGGCTAAATATGGGATTTAAATTTGCGTAATCATGTACATTTCTACTGACTTGAAACTACACCAAATGTGTACAGTAGCTACTTGTGTCAGTGGAAATTTGCATGCTTACTGATCTGTAGGGATGGGAAATATTTTAGAGCTTGTAATAAATTTGCATTGCTCGCAGAAAGAAACAGGCTTAAAGCAGTTCTCTGGGAAGAGGGGGGGGGGGGGGGGGGGGGGGGGGTTTAAAATAAAAATATCCACTTTCCTGGGGCTTCTGCCGGCCCCCTGTAGCAGTAATCCCACACCGTCCTCCAACGATGCGCTGTTCTCCACCGCTGGTCCCGGTCTCACGCGGCATCTGATTGAACTGCGCAGCCGTGGGCACGCGCGTGCTTGCTCCCGCTTGCGTCATCGGAAGCTTACTGCTCAGGTGCAGTACAAGAAAACTTCGTATTGTGCCTGCGCAGTAAGCACCTGAAGACGCAAGCGAGAGTGCGCATTATTCGTCTTGTTAGACGAATAATTGCTTGGTGACGGCGGTGGGGAACGGGTGATCGGAGGAGGATGGTGCGGGATATGACAGCTACAGGTGGCTGATAGAAGCCCCAGGTAAGTGTCAGATTTTATTTTCAACCCCCCATAGAACCCCTTTAAAGAATACCTTAGTGCTAATACTATTTAAAAAAGAACAGTGTGTGTGTGCGGGGAGGAGTTGTGCAGAGGCTTTTTCGCACCTCCTGTGCTACAGCGTCACGCTCTGTTCTTGTCCCACTGGCTCCATTCTTTTCCTTCTGGTTGGTGCAGTCGGTAACCTCCAACCCGGACATACTACGCTGCACGTCTTGCGACAGCGCTCCTTGGCGACTCCATATGACGTGAGTGCGCACGCATGGTTGCAAGACGCCCAGGCGGACATAAAGTGCATGTGCAGTGTAGTATGTCCGGGTTGAAGGTTACCGACCGCGCTGACCAGGGGGACAGAACAGGGAACATTGGAGGAGGGCAGAGAGTGACGCTGGGGTATGGGAGGTACGTTAAGCCTCTGCACAACTCCCCACACACACAGAAGACATCCTTTTTGTTTTTTATACATAGGATTAGTGCTTAGATTTAAAGAGGAACTTTAACTCAGGATTGAACTTCATTCATTCAAATCAATAGCCGATAACCCCTTTCCCATGAGAAATCTCTTCCTTTTCTCGAATAGATCATCACCAGTATGGCTGATATTGTGGTGAAACCCCTCCCACAGCGTAATGATGCTACTATGCCAAAGACTCTGCAGGGGCCCCAGGGAGCACAGTTAAGTTAGGTGGTCGGGGAAGGGTGGTGACTGTTGATGGCCCCTTGGTTAATTTTGGCCAGGGGCCCCATTGTTACTAGAACCATACCTGACCTTTATTAGAGGTATTTGACCCATTGGTCGAATACTGCTCTGTGAGGCTTCAGAAAATTTCGGGAACCCGAGTGCTGCAGAAGACAGGCCGCTCCGTACTCTCTTGCACTCTTGTGCATGTGCTGCGCGGAGCCGCACGAGTACTCCCGAAAACAGGCCGCTCCGCACTCTCTTGCACGCTTGGCATGCGCAGTACGGAGTCGACCAAGTGTTCCTGAAAACAGGCCTCTCCGTACTCTTTTGCACTCTTGCGCATGTGCAGCACGGAGCCGCCCGAGTACTCCCGGGAGTCAGGCTGCTCCGTACTCTCTTGCCAGCTTGCGAATGTGCAGCAAGGAGCCACTCGAGTGCTCCCAAAGACAGGCCACTCCATACTCTCTTGCACGCTCGCGCATGGGCAGTACGGAGCCGTCCGAGTGCTCCCAAAGACAGGCTGCTCCGTACTCTCTTGCATGCTTGTGCATATGCAGCATGGAGCCGCTCAAGTGCTCACAAAGACAGGCCGCTCTGTACTCTCTTGCACGCTCACGCATGTGTAATACGGAGCCTTCAGAGTGGTCCCGAAGACAGGCTGCTCTGTACTCTCTTGCATGTGCAGCACGGAGCTGCCCGAGTGCTCCTGAAGACAGGCCGCTCCGTACTCTCTTGCACGCTCGCGTATGTGCAGCGCGGAGCCGCTCGAGTGCTCTTGAAGATAGGCCGCTCCGTACTTTCTTGCATGCTCATGCATGTGCAGCACGGAGCTGCCTGAGTGCTCTTGAAGACAGGCCGCTCCGTACTCTCTTGCACGCTCACGTATGTGCAGTGCGGACCCGCCCGAGTGCTCTTGAAGATAGGTTGCTCCATACTCTCTTGCATGCTTGTGCATGTGCAGCACGGAGCCACCCGAGTGCTCCCGAACACAGGCCGCTCCGTACTCTCTTGCACGCTCACGCATGTGCAGCATGGAGCCGCCCGACTGGTCCCTAAGACAGGCCACTCCGTACTCTCTTCCACGCTCATGTATGTGCAGCACAGAGCCATCCGAGTGGTCCGGAAACCTTCCAAAGCAGCCCGTGGTGGTAGATTTGATTGGGGCCCACAGCGCTGGAATGAAGGAGTCGTGCGAGGAACGGAAAGGCTCTATAGGACCCAGAGCCTGCCCTCTCCTTAGGTGAGTATCTGTGTTTAGATTTAATTTACTTTAGATTTTCTTTAAGTTATAATTAGGAGGTGAAGCTGTTATAATGGTGTAAACTTTACACTGCAAATGTCTGGTGGCACTTCAGTGGAGAAAGCTTTTTAAAGGGTACCTGAGACGGGGATAATAGCAGTATTAATACTTACCTGGGGTTTCCACCAGTCCCTTGAGGTCCGTGTGCGCTCTCGCTGTCCCCTCGGGCGGTTCCGTCCAATTGTAATAGCTCTTGGTATTCTGGCCAGTCGCGACCAGTCGTCAGCTTGTGTGTCCCCGCTGTGCTTTCATGCCCGGGAGCATTCTGCGCATGCATGGTGGTACAGTAGTAGTACCACGGATGGGAGTGTGACAGGACGTGCATGCATGGCCGAGTCATGCATGCGCAGAAGAGCACAGCCGGACCGGTCAGAATACCAAGAGCTATTACAATTGAACGGAGCCACCAGAGAGAACAGCAAGGGAGCATCCAGTCCATGAGAATCAGGCACATTTATAGTTATTCCATAGATGTGCCTAACAGATCTGAACAGGAAACACAGCAGTTGGAAGAGGAAAGGAGAGAGCCTCCACTACTATGCCATCATATCGCGATAGGTGTTCTCAGGTTAACCAACCAGTTATGTCCTGGGCAGGTGCATGTAGTCCTGGGCAGGTGTTTCCTGTACATACAAGAGCCCAGATGCAATTCAGAATCAGAATAATTTTTTTTCGTCAAGGACGACTGGGTCGTGCCTGGAATTGGGTTTGGCATGTACAGGGATAGTGTGGAATAGGAACATACAATACAATTCAAAAACAACATACAATACAAAATTTAAAGCATCAATTGAAACGTCAATTCAACATAACCTTAAAGAGAACCCGAGGTGGTTTTTTAAATCTCAATAGGGCACAGAGGCATGTTCTGTGCACAATTACATGCCTCTGTGTCCTCCTATTGCCGCCGTTCCCCCCCCCCCCCCCCCCCCCCCCGAGCTATGCTGTCCCCCGCAACAAATAGCTTCAGACTAGCTTGTCACTAGCTTTCTATTTACCTACAGCCTGTCACTCAGCTTCTCCTCTCCGCCTCCTCTATTACTAGGCTCCCCCACCTCTGGCCCCTCGCTGCCCGCCTCTGTGAGCTTCCTCCAATTGGAAGCTAAGCCGCGACTCAGGAAGACTTTCGAGGAGAGACCCATGTGAGTCGTTTGAGAAAAGGTTCTGTTCCAGTTTATCTGCATAGTTATTTTTTGCAGCCCTCAGTTCCCTATTTAGGATGTTCTTTGCTCTCCTATAGTCCTCCTGGTTGCAGGATCTGTATGCCATTTCCTTGCCCCGACATCTCCTAGGAGATCAATTTCAACAACTCTTAAAAATAACGTTTTAGCACTTTGCAACTGAAAAAGTACCAAAAAGTAGTGAAAAATTCCTATCAAAATTATTTTTAGTATTTTCTTGCTTGGCTTAAAAGATTTTTTATTGACAATTTGTGAAATATTACCTAAGGGAAAACACAGGAGAAAATGTGAATTGCATATGGGCCAAGGTTCATTGTCAGTCCTGTCAGTTTCTCCTGCACCTAGCAATCTTTTCTAATACTACAACAAAAGAATGCAAAAAATGTTTGCCAGTTATCAGATAATTATTTATGTTACATTCCCCTCCTATAAACCCCAAATGATAAGAAAAGAAACAGTTTTAACGGACATGGCAGCCATACAAACAAAAAACTGTCACTCTGTTCTGATAATTTACCCACAGACCACACCCTCGAAATCGTGTTGAGAAGTGCTCCCTGCCTCAGGGTGATATGTATTCTCCGCTGAGGAAATCATACAAAGGTTTTATATTGCAAATATGAATTATGAACTTATTACCTTCTATATCTGTATAAGTATTTACAGCAAACCTATCCATACACTCTGTCATCAAATAAAATGTGTACAGCTGCTCTGTACAGTCAGGCGGGGAACACACTAGGCAGAAAGGCTAGTGTTGCGGGTTACGCCAGCGTTTTTACCGCTAATACAAGTCTATGGGCCGCATGTAAAAACGCATAAGCGTTTTAAATTGTACATTTTTGAAAACACACAACTTACTGCATAATTACTTTCAAGTGGTATTATACTTAAATTTCATCCATGTCCTAAAGCAATAAACACAGCATAAAATTAACAGCTAAAAACATTTGACTGTTTTTCAAGGTACTGGAAAGGTTAAAACTCAAGTTTTTGACTAGGAATGATCAGTGAGATGCAAATAATTGCGAGTTCATGCAGGGTGATATGCATTTTGTATGCAAGTATATGCAGCTGCCAATGATATCAGATAGCTTCAGTTAGGCCTCTTTTCCGTGAACTGTTAAACTCTGTGCTCAGCAAGCAGTTACCAGGGAGCAGTGAACAGTTGTGAGAGTTTGAGAGCCATTTCACTGCCTGTAAACAGTTCGTGGAAAAGAGGCCTTTTAGGCCTCCTTTCCACGAACTGTTGATAGGCAGTGAAATGCCTCTCAAACTCTCACAACTGTTCACTGCTGCCTGGTAACCGCTTGTTGCTGCTTGGTAACTGCTTACTTCTGCCTGGTAACTGCTTGCTGAGCACACAGCTCAACAGTTCGTGGAAAGGAGGCCTTAGGTGTAGCATTGCTATCAGAGTAGTCTTTGCATGTTTCATATTCATTTTTTACTGTGTTTCATGCACCAATGCAAAATTTCAGTTTTGAGCAGGATCATCCACCATGCAACCTAAGCAGGTGCTTGGGGCCTAGTGGGTGTCAAGGGGCCCACCGGTCACCCTCTTTGACCTCTCTCCACTTCAGCTTACCAAAAGGACCACAAGGGGTCCCCACAGGGCCGGCCCTAGACTTTTTGCCGCCTGAGGCAGGGGGGTCGGACCCCCCCCCTCCCTCGCCTGGGTCCCCTGATCTGCGCTCCCCTCCAGCCTTAGAAGCAGCCGCTACTCGTAAGAGGCACGGGCGGGGAGGACTCCCCTCTTCCCAGCGTGCGCTCCACTTACGTCACTTCCTGCAGCGTTGCAGGAAGTGACGTCAGTGGAGCGCACGCTGGAACGAGGAAGAGGTGAGTCCTCCCCGCCCATGCCACTTACGAGTAGCGGCTGCTTCTTAACTATTTAAGGCTGGAGGGGAGCGCAGATCGGGGGACCCAGGCGAGGGAGGGGGGGGTCCGACCCCCCCTCCCCGCCGCTAGGCCCAATACCCCCGTCCTGCCCGCTACCCCTCCAGCTCGGCGGCCGGCTCCCCGCACCCACGGACAGGCGGGTGCCGCCCCTAGAAATGTGCCGCCTGAGGCAAATGTTTCACCCCACCTCATGAGCGGGCCGGCCCTGGGTCCCCAAATCTACTACCTTGCCCAGGGAGTAACCCAACTTTAATAACTGTAAGGGAGCAATATCTACACGTTCCTTCCATTACATCTGAAGTTGAACTAAGTTAACCTTTAGTTTCCATGTACCAAACCATAGTGCTGTCTATAGCATGCACTTGTCAGCTGCTTAGGAGAGATTTGTGGTCATACATTTTGTACTGCTCACTATTCAACATTTGAAAGGATATGAGATATTAGCTTAACTAAAAGATAATAAAGTCTGACTCACCCGACTGCTAGTAGTTGCAGGACCATTTGTATGAAAGGTGGGAGTACAATATTCTAATAATTCTACGTCTTGCTGAAGTCCTTCGAAAGAAATGAAAAAAGTTACCTGTATGCTCTTAGAAAGGGTTCCTAAGACAAGCACAAATGATTGAGTGACCTAAACTGAAAGGAAAATATATCTGGGCCATTCTAAGCGGGTGACAGGAGGAAACCTACAAAAGGAAACAGAGAACATGCAAACTCCATGCAGATTGGGTCTGCTGGAACTGGACCTGCAATGCAAGGTAAGGAAAGAGTGATAATCACTTGGCAACAATGGGACCCACATGTTCACTAACATATTTGAAAAGAATAAAGCCTGGTACACACTTTCAACAGCTTTTGAATACTGTGAAGGCAAGCTCTCTAATACTTCCTGAAGGTGGTACAATTGGTCGGTGGTTGGCCAATGAAAATTAAAGGTGTATACCAAACTTAAAGTGGATCCGAGATGAAAAACTAACAATAACAAGTAACTTGTCTATATATCTTATCTAAAGTTTACATAGTTTACCCAGCAAATCTAGCTGCAAACAGCTTCAATAGAATATGACTATTTCTTCCAGCGATACAATGACAGCAGCCATGTTGTTTGTAAACATTACGCAGAGGCAGGCTTATCTGCATCTTCAGAAAAAAACCTAATCCCCCTTCTTCCTCCCTCCTCCCCTCTGCCTCTGAAATCTCTGGCTAGTAATACCTCCCCCTCCTCCTTGCCTAGACTGAGCTCCCATGAGCCCTTGCTACTGTCTGAAAGTCCCAAGGCTCTCTGAAAAGCCGTGGGCAAGGCTTGTTTAGTTTATAGGGAATTAAGAGTGTTAAAACAAAAATAAAAAAGTATTTGGCTTGAGGAATGCCCTATAAACAATAGGAAAGGAACACAATTATGCAATGAGTACAAATTAATCTCGGATCCACTTTAAAGGATACCCAAAGTGACATGTGACATGATGAGATAGACAACATGTGTATGTACAGTGCCAAGCACACAAATAACTATGCTGAGTTACTTTTTTTCTTTCTCTGCCTGAAAGAGTTAAATATCAGGTATATGACTCAGACAGGAAGTGACTACAGTGTGACCTTCACTGATAAGAATTTTCCCTTTTTATCTCTTTCTTGCTCTCAGAAGCCATTTTCTGCTAGGAAAGGGTTTTATAGTTGCAATTTCTTATCAGTGAGGGTCACACTGCAGTCACTTCCTGTCTGAGTCAGGACTGAGTCAGCCACTTACATACCTGATATTTAACTGTTTCAGGCAGAGAAAAAAAAAAGGAACACAGCCGAGTTATTTGTGTGCTTGGCACTGTGCATACACATGTCTGTCTCATCATGTCACATGTCACTTCGGGTATCCTTTAAGGGTTCATGCACACATTCAATTTTTACCAATCACTGCCCATTTTTACCCCCTCCACGTAGTATGAGAGCCTACAGAGTTTGAATACTATGAGCAGATTGTGTAGGTAAGCTCTTATACTACATAGAAGTGATAAAATTGGCTAATCATCGGCCAATCAAATTTGGATGTGTGTACTCACCCTCAAAGCCTGGTACACTCTTTCAATTATGATTGGCAATCACTGACCAATTTTACCATGTAGTTTGAGGGGTTACCTACACAATCTGCTCATGGTATTCAATATACCTGTTGACTCTCATATTACACGGAGAATGATGGTAAAGTTGGTCAGTGATTGGCCAATTATAATTGAGGCCGCAATCAGGCGCGGAGCTAGGGGGGGTCGGGGTAGGACAAGTGCCCCGGGGCGCCTGGTCCCCGAGGGCGCCATCAGCCTGGCTGAGCTGCGGGTTTTTTTGTTTTTTTTGCGGCGGAGGGGAAGGGGGCCAGCGCAGAGAAGAGGGAGAGCTGTGCGGACGGTGGGGAAGGGGGGCCATCTCCCCCCTCCTTCCCTCACCTTAGGTGCTCTCCCTCCCTCGCTGTCCCCTCCAATGTCCTCCGGGTGGCTGGCCTGGCAGCGGTGGGCGGAACTCACCTCCGTCTCGCTCCAGCGCCGGCCGGAAGTTCGGGTGCGCAGCCGCTGCTCTGGTCTGGACCAGACCAGAGTAGTGGCAGATCCATCCGGCGCTGCGACGAGACGGAGGTAAGTTCCGCCCGCCGCTGCCAGCCTGAGCCACCCGGACATTGGAGGGGAGAGCGAGGAAGGGAGAGCAGCTCTTCTCTGCGCTGCTCCCCTCCTGCTGGGGAGGGGGACACCTGACCTGGCTACCTACTCTGGGCACATATACCCCTGCCTACATATACTGGGCATATACCCCTGGCTACCTACTCTGGGCACATATACCCCTGGCTACCTACTCTGGGCACATATACCCCTGGCTACCTACTCTGGGCACATATACCCCTGGCTACCTACTCTGTGCACATATACCCCTGCCTACATATACTGGGCATATACCCCTGGCTACCTACTCTGGGCACATATACCCCTGGCTACCTACTCTGGGCACATATACCCCTGCCTACATATACTGGGCATATACCCCTGGCTACCTACTCTGGGCACATATACCCCTGGCTACCTACTCTGGGCACATATACCCCTGGCTACCTACTCTGGGCACATATACCCCTGCCTATATATACTGGGCATATACCCCTGGCTACCTACTCTGGGCACATATACCCCTGGCTACCTACTCTGGGCACATATACCCCTGGCTACCTACTCTGGGCACATATACCCCTGCCTACATATACTGGGCATATACCCCTGGCTACCTACTCTGGGCACATATACCCCTGGCTACCTACTCTGGGCACATATACCCCTGTCTACATATACTGGGCATATACCCCTGGCTACCTACTCTGGGCACATATACCCCTGGCTACCTACTCTGGGCACATATACCCCTGGCTACCTACTCTGGGCACATATACCCCTGGCTACCTACTCTGGGCACATATACCCCTGCCTACATATACTGGGCATATACCCCTGGCTACCTACTCTGGGCACATATACCCCTGGCTACTCACTCTGGGCACATATACCCCTGCCTACATATACTGGGCATATACCCCTGGCTACCTACTTTGGGCACATATACCCCTGGCTACCTACTCTGGGCACATATACCCCTGGCTACCTACTCTGGGCACATATACCCCTGGCTACCTACTCTGGGCACATATACCCCTGCCTACATATACTGGGCATATACCCCTGGCTACCTACTCTGGGCACATATACCCCTGGCTACCTACTCTGGGCACATATACCCCTGGCTACCTACTCTGGGCACATATACCCCTGGCTACCTACTCTGGGCACATATACCCCTGGCTACCTACTCTGGGCACATATACCCCTAGCTACCTACTCTGGGCACATATACCCCTGCCTACATATATTGGGCACATATACCCCTAACTACATATACTGGGCATATATACCCCTGGCTACCTACTCTGGGCACATATACCCCTGGCTACCTACTCTGGGCACATATACCCCTGCCTACATATATTGGGCACATATACCCCTAACTACATATACTGGGCATATACCCCTGGCTACCTACTCTGGGCACATATACCCCTGGCTACCTACTCAGGGCACATATACCCCTGGCTACCTACTCTGGGCACATATACCCCTGGCTACCTACTCTGGGCACATATACCCCTGCCTACATATATTGGGCACATATACCCCTAACTACATATACTGGGCATATATACCCCTGGCTACCTACTCTGGGCACATATACCCCTGGCTACCTACTCTGGGCACATATACCCCTGCCTACATATATTGGGCACATATACCCCTAACTACATATACTGGGCATATACCCCTGGCTACCTACTCTGGGCACATATACCCCTGGCTACCTACTCTGGGCTCATATACCCCTGGCTACCTACTCTGGGCACTTATATACCCCTGCCTACATATACTGGGCATATACCCCTGGCTACCTACTCTGGGCACATATACCCCTGCCTACATATAATGGGCACATATACTCCTAACTACATATACTGGGCATATACCCCTGGCTACCTACTCTGGGCACATATACCCCTGGCTACCTACTCTGGGCACATATACCCCTGCCTACATATACTGGGCACATATACCCCTAACTACATATACTGGGTACATATACCCCTGGCTACATATACTGGGCATTTATACCCCTGGCTACATATATTGGGCACATATACCTCTGGCTACATATACTGGGGACACATACCCCTGCCTACATATACTGGGCACATATACCCCTGGCTACCTGTTCTGTGGACATCTCTACCCCTGGCTACCTGTTCTGGGGACATCTATACTGCTGGCCACCTATTCTGGGGACACCTATAGACCTGGGGCTACCTATTTTTGGGCAAGCACTGCTGTCAGATTGAGTGTATTTTGGGGAACTGCTGCCAGGTGAGAGGTGTCTACCATAATAAGGGGACATTCTGCCTATTTATGTGAAATGCTGTCTATTTATGTGCCTCATGACTGCTGAATTTGTCTTGTTGGGGGCCTCATGGTTACTGAATTTGTCTTGTTGGGGGCCTCATGATTTGTTGGGGGCCTCAAGATCGCTGAATTTGTCTTGTTAGGGGCCTCATGATTGCTGAATTTGTCTTGTTAGGGGCCTCATGATTGCTGAATTTGTCTTGTTGGGGGCCTCAGGATTGCTAAATTTGTCTTGTTGTGGGCCTCATGTTTGCTCATGATTGCGGAATTTGTCTTGATGGGGGGGGGGCTCATGATTGCTGAATTTGTCTTGGAACATGCTGGAAGGTACATACTGAGGGAGGGTGGGTGAGCGTGAGCCTGCTAACCTCCATGTACATTTGAAGGGGCGTGACCAAATGTGGAGTACCCATAACCACGCCCACATTTGGTCACGACCCTTCACCTTAGGGGGCGCATTAATAGTCTTTGTCCCCGGGCGCTGAAAACCCTAGCTACGCCTCTGGCCGCAATAGCAGCATAGGGGGCGATATACAGGCTGGGAACGCGAACAATCACTCTCGTTCCCATGCCTGTCGGCCGGTGACGGCCAAACCGGAAGTGTTTGCCGGCGGGTCCTGGACCATTGGAGCGGGGCTGCGAGGGCACCGATCGGCTGCCGGGGGCTAAGGGGAAGCCCCAGGTGAGTTCATCTCATTTTTTTTTACTTGACTTTAGGTTCACTTTAAGGTAGGGTTCTCAAAGGTAGGGTTCTCAAACTTTGCACAGTTGGTCACTGGGTGACTGGGATTAATATTCAGGAAAATGGGTGGAGCCTAAAAAAGCCATTAAAAATTCACCTATTGATTTTCAAGGGAATATTTAACTGCTGCCATTCTTACACTGTTAACGGCACAACCTCAAACCTGGTACAGTTGTTCATTGGGTGACTGGTTCAAATTCAGAAAAGGGGTTGGAGCCACAGCCAATCAGATTTGTTTCATTTCAATACAAATTATTGATGCCAAAGACTGCAAAGCTCACACACTAGGTCATTGAGTAATTGTGTGTTAGGGTTAGAAAAAGTGAGCCAACACCAGCCAAATACATACCCGGCAACGCCGGGCCACCAGCATCTAAAGCCTGGTACACACCAAGCAATTTCCCATCAGATAGATCGGTCGAATAGATAATTTCCGACAGGTCCGAATTGATTTCCGATCGTTTTTCTCATCAATTTGCATTGTAGTGATCAGAAAAACAATCGGAAATCCAATCGGATCTGTGTGAAATTATCTATCGACCCATCTATCTGATGGGAAATTGCATGGTGTGTACAGGTATAAAGCCGAACCTGCACTCAACAACAAAGTCAGTTACATGTTACGTCATAGGAAGTTTATTGCACTCTGATACAAAAAGCTGTTAGTATAAAAAAGTAGGTACTTTTTCACACGCATTACATAAGTAATGAAAAACCTTGACCCCTATATAAATGAGGTAATGGACATGTTAAAAAACGAACAGAACTATGTGTTTACTCAGGTTCCCTTTGACTTATATTATTTGTATTTAAAGTGATCTAAGCACTGTTTTTGTTTTTCAGTTTCAAAGTGTTTTCGTTGACAATGGGCAGCATTCACTAAGGGCTGGTCAGTCTAAAATCCCCATTCAGGAAAGTACCGAAAGTTCACTAATGTTTTGCTACGTGCAGATTTACAGATAGTCTGCTTGTGGTAATTTGCTGGTCTTCCTCCTCTGCTACAGCCATGCAGCTCAGTGCTGCCTGGATTGCTCTGAGAGACAAGGCTGTGTGTGCCTGATGGGCTGTGTCTGCAGCGCAGGCCAGCAGGAGCACTGCGTGGTGCTTTGCTTGTGTGTAAGGGGAGCAAGGCGAGTCTCCTCTGTGCTGTCACCTCTGAAGTCCACTCTCCTGATAGCCACTATTACAGTTTGTTTATTTATCCCGTTGGCCAGGATGTCTTAGCCTATTAAGTGATTAGCAGGACAGGGAGGCTCCTCCTATTGGCTGTCTGCTACTGTCAGCAACATTACACTGCACACAGGGCTGGTTCTCTCATGAAGCAAGGTGAAACATTTGCATCAGGCGCAGAGTTTACAGGGGCAGCATGTTTGTACTGTGTTTCCACTAACAGCATGCAGTCAGAGTAGAAGGAGAAACGAGACTCACAGCCAGCCAGTGTGTTATTATGTTGAGCTGCAGCATGTCATGTGAGAACATTAAATAAAGCAGCGTAAATTGTCGGGTGCTGTGTGATCATTCCAAGTTTGCCTCAGGCAGCAAAAAGTCTAGAACCGGCCCTGACCACACAGAGATAGATAGTTGGCTAACCAAAGCTTACAGCTGAAGGTAAATACCAAACACTTTTGTTTTATTTACTGAATGGTTTAATCTTTGTGAATTGCAATTTCTTGACATTTCTTGAGATATTTACCGCACAAGTTGGTAATTTACCTCACTGGTCAGTAATTTTCCTTTTCAGTGCAATAATGGCTTTAGTGAATTGAACTTTGACAATATGATCAGTAAAATCAACTGTTTTGTGCATTACCAAATGTGGTCATGTGTAGTTAATGCTGCCTAATGTATCAAAATATGAAACATTTCACACAGATAAAAATTTATAGAATGGTTCTACAATGATATGCAGCATTAAAGGTTCAATTAAAAGCAATAATCGTAGCAGAGGAACCACTACAATGAAACATGAAAAACTCAAACCGAAACAATGTATTTTAGAGGGAATGTCCGAGCTGCATAAAAAAAAGGATATCTACTTACCCGGGGCTTCCTCCAGCCCCTGGCAGCAGCTCCGCTCTCAGGTGCTGGCTCCCGGTCCCAGACGGTGCAGAGGTCGACCTCACCAGGTCATTCTCTGCTGCGGCTGCGGGAGCGCCACTGTCAAGCACTTGGTGTGGTTACTCTGTTGTACTGGTCCAAGCCCTATCTCATACAGCCTTATCAATCCCTGCCATGTACTGATGAGGACCAAAAGTCCGAAACAGGCTGTCTACATGTGGGTTTGATATGGCTGTATAAAATTTAAAGCTATAGGCTTGCTATACACCAGCGGTTCTGGATGTTTGCTTGGCTTAACGGGCAAAAATGGATAATTTGCATATTCAGTAGTAGTGCATTGTGGGTAACCACAAATGTTCACTTATAGCTGAATTATTGGATTTCCTTCTGTTTGAAGAAGGCAAATTACACCAAGCTTAGCTGTCTCTTTGAAATAGGACCTAGGAATGTGAAGTGAATTTGCTTTAGGCCCCGTTTCCACTGTTGCGACGCGATTTTGCCGGCATCCCGACGCTTGTAAAAACGCATGCGGATGCGTTTCCGCATGCGTTTTTACCCGCGATTTCGCATGCGATTTCGCATGGCAGGGTGCCATGCGAAATTAACCATGACACTGCCAGGGCAAAATAACATTGAAAAGGTGCGAAATCGCACGCGAATTCGCGGGTAAAAACGCATGTAAAAAACGCATGCGTTTTTACTATTAAATACATTAGCGGCGATTCGCATAGATTCCCGACGCAGGCGAATTCTGATGGACCCGTCGTGCAGATTTGGCCCGCCGCCAAATCGCTCCCGCACGCCGCACAAATTGAAACAGCCCCGGCCACTTCAATGTACCAAGCGAATCCGCATGTCGGCGCCGCATGCGGATTCGCTATGGTGGAAACGAGCCCTTAGGGTTTATTGGCCTCTCTCCAGGGTTGAATAAACAAACAACTATTAATAATAAACAACAGAGCAGAGGCCTGGGCTGAAGAGAACACTGTTTTTTGTTAGCAAAGCTACAAGGTTAAAGGGACACTGATTCATGCTTTGTTTGCTAGGTTTCGTGTGATTGCTCAGGTGGTGCAGGTGAATCCATGACAGTTAGGTGGAGGTAAGTGTTAGGAGCAGGTGGATAGTAGTTATGATATATAGATTATATATTGTATAAATAACAGAAGACAGCAGGTGGAAGCAAAATAACTGTACACAGCAGATGGTAACATTTTTATATGAAAAGAGTTGTTGTTTGTACCTTGATCTTCAGTTGCTGGCTGCACCTGCTCCTGCACCTGCTCATTATTCATGCGTCTGAAGATATGATGTTCCAATGTTTTAGCTAAAGCAAAGAGGAGGAATTAATGAGTGATGTACACCTGTCTTTATGTAGTAAAGATAATCTTGATGCAGTGGTGTAGCTAATGAGGTGGTGGAGGTGGTAAATTGGCCATTGATTAGCCATTGAATTGGAAGAGTGCATGCATCATTAAGCCTAGTACTTTCAATTATGATTGGCCAATCACTGACCAATTTTACCATCTCTATGTAGTGATGAGCGTAATGACCAATTACGATTATGTGAAATTTTGCGTAATTCGTGAAATTACAATTATGGCCGTAATCAAAATTTCATGAATTTCACAAATTACGCGAAATTTCGTGTTTATGGGGAATTTCGTAATTACTATCTTTTTCGTAATTACGATCATTTGCGTAACATAAACAAATCAGAATTTCGTGTTTAACACGCAAATTCGACTTTTCTCAAAATCGTGTTCCAGTCCAGAGGCTCCTGATACATTTAAAGCGACAGCACTTGCAGGTACCTTTGCATTATCAGATATTGCAAGGCCCAAAACCAAGTGTCTCACCATGCATCTAAGTGCATCTTGACAAAGAGCACCTGTCTTAGAAGTGGCTGCAGGTAAAGCCTCCTGATACATTTAAAGCAACAGCACGTGCAGGAACCTTTGCATTATCAGATATTGCAAGGCCCAAAACCAAGTGTCTCAGTCAGCATGACCGCTAAGTGCACCATGGCAAAGAGCAGCTGTCTTAGAAGTGGCTGCAGATACTAGAGCCGCCTGATACATTTAAAGTGACAGCAGGTGCAGGGGCCTTTGCATTATCAGTAATTGCAATCAGTAATTGCAGCCAATGAGTGACTTTCCTGAGTTTAGTCATTACCTAAATGTGCATAATTACTATTAGAAACAAAATTACATTCATTTCCGTAACTAAAATAACTTTGTTTCTATAGAAAACACTAAATTTAGCATTAAACATGAATTTGCGGCAAAACACGACATTACAAAACCGAAATTTCGCTTTCCAAATTACGGTTTGTATTGCAATTACGAATTCGTGTCGTAGCGGCAAAATTTGCATCCGTAATTAAGGAAACACGAAATTTCTAAAATTTCGGCTCAACTCTAAGCATGAGGGTCAACAGATACTATCTGCTTATAGTATTCAATATCTGCTGGCCCCGATACTACGTGGAGGTGGTAAAATTGTTCAGTGATTGGCCAATCATAATTTAAATTGTGTACCAGGCCTAGACTGGGAGCATACTTGTCTGTGCAGAAACCATGACTTTTCTGCATTGCGCGTTTCTGTGTTTTTCTGAGCATTTTGACATTTTGGTTGTGCATTTTTTTGTATGCGTTTGCGATTGCGTTTGTACAAATACACAGAATCACAGACCTCATACTTCATTGTTGCATACATCCTGTACAGCATGCATACAGCCTCCAAGCATGGGTGTACCAATAGCCCCTGCAATCCCTATGATTGCAGGCGGACCCAGGGGCTTTGGTGGCTCCTCCTCCTGCTATCTGCATGTAGAATAGCACAGGGAGCGTGATATTTACCTGCTTCTATCGCCGCAGATCTCTGTGCATCACAGCATCAGCACTCTCTGCTGCCCTTCGCCGAGCTCCCGATCACATGACTTGCATCGGTCATGTGATAGAGAGCTGGATATTGGCAGCAGAGAGAGTGTGCTGTAATGCACGGAGGAGACCCATTGCACTGGAAGCAGGTAATATCACACACGCTACTCTACATGGTGAAAGTAGGTAGTGGGGATGTTTGTTTACTGGCTGCCTGCCTGGTCACTGGGGGGGGGAGGGGGGCAGGGGGTCATGGACTAAGGGGGCCCCATGCAATCTTTTTTTTTTGCAAGGAAGCACCATACATGGTGGTTTTGCCCCTGTCTCCAAGCTTTTGAAATATATCTTTGTCGGTGCCCGTGTATGCATTTTGCACTTTCTAAATACTCTCCCCTTTCAATCGAGAAAAATACAGAAAGATATTTATTTTGTATTTTTTTTTTCCCTATAGGAAAGCATTGTGATTCACATACAGTATAAGTTACAGAAATAAGCTATATGTTGTGTGTTTTAAAAATGTTACAGTGCAGAACGCAGATAGTGGTGCTTTGCACTGTGGCCCATAGACTCATTATGTGCGATTTTGTGTTTTCCCCGCCCCCTGTGTGCTCCTAGCCTGAAAGTATTAGAGGCAGTGGATCAGCAGGGCAGCCAGGCAATGCCCATTGTTGCTAATACAATGGTGTAACAGGGTACACGGTAAGCTCCACTGCTCCAGGGGTCCCAGTGCAGTCACAACGTCTGCATCTCCTATTTTTAGGTCACTCGTCCCATGTATAAGGGAAACAGCCGATGTAGGTTCTGTTCATGGATTTAGTTCTGGTAAAGCTTTTAGTGCATTTTGGAGGAATCACACCTGCAATGGAGCCATAACATTTTTGAAAAGATTGGAAAGATTTAAGCCTGCTACACAATTTCAATTATGATTGGCCAATCACTGACCAATTTTACCACCTCTATGTAACCAACACGATCTACTCATAGTATTCAATATCTGTTGACCCTTGAATACTCAAAAAGATGGGTTACCATCTGTACAGGCAGGGGAGAGACTCTAATCATGTCACTGCACAGGCCGGTGTATAGGCATAGGAGTTTAGACCTGACCCCAATTATGTTAAGAAGTCACTCTATGTAAAATAGGGAATACACCTACACTGGGGGGGGAAGTAGGTTTGCAGCTTGTAGTTGATAGAACAAATAAAAAGGTGCAAGGAATAATAAAATAAAAATACACTAAAAACAGTTTAAAAACGGGAGGTAGTGGTGGACTTACCTCCCCATTGAAGACTCAAATTGTCTGTATCAGGAAAGAAACGTTATTATATGCTCCACAAACAATAAGACACATTTCATAGGTATGTCACCTGCTTCCTGGCTCCTCTGTTTTGTTCTATCAACTAGAATGTTGTCATGGTAGCCTGATTTTTTTTTTACAATCTTTTTGTCCTCCCACATGCCCAGAAATGTTAGTATGCATGGTATAATAAAGGGATTGTCCAACTGAGAAATACCAACTTACAAGGTCAGTTAACAATGGGGGCGTGGCAGTCTACAGGAAGAGTGACAAAGCCTTGTAGTGGATACTAGATGCCAATAGTGGTGGTGAAGGATTATTGGGTTCTGGTTGGTGCACTACTAGGACCAGCAGACCTGTCTCCAACAGCTAAAGTGTGCACTGGACACAAAGAAATTGCAATATAACAATAGCAAGAAAAATAAAAACACTCCTTACAATGGCAATTGATTTATCAAGTTGGTGCACTACTAGGACCAGCAGACCTGTCTCCAACAGTTAATGGGTGCACTGGACACACAAAACTGCAATATAACAATAGCAAGAAAAAGAAAAACGGCCCTTAGAAGGGTGAACTACTAAACACTGACTGAACCTGTCTGCAACAGCGAAAGTGCACTGTGTGGACAAACTGAACAGCAATATCACAAGATCAAAACACAGCCTTTAGAAGGGCTCTGGGGTTTTGTAGATGGTGAATTGGTACTGTAGCAGCAAGAAACTCCACTGGGGACACAGAACACAGGCCTAACTAATGCTTTCCCTAGTAGCAGTACAGTTCTGTCCCTAGTCTCCTTTACAGCATCCACAGTCAGAGTGTAAAATGGCTGCTGTGCTGGCTTTCTCATAGGTGGGGGTGGTCCAGGTGTGAGGAAAAGCTGATTGGCTGCCATGTGTCTGCTGATTCTGGGGTGAGGGGTCAATTTTTGGCTCCATTATAATGTATATGGGGAGAATCCAACACGCCATATGTTCGCAAATAGACGCAAATGCGAACACACATTATTCGCTGTGAACTATGCGCCGGGCGAACGGTTTGGGCCATCTCTAATTTCGACTATCAAGAGGTTTCCATTTTCTTAGTTAAGTATCTAACCTTTATTTTCTTGTTGTATTGCCAGCTCAGGTTTGATTTAGGTCATTGTAACCGTATCTGGACAGCAGTTTCTCCTGTGATTGAGCAGGTAAGTGCTGCACTACTAAGACTAGACTAAAGTTTAGCTGCCCCGTTGCCAGGAGTAGGCATCTTTAGGGTTGCAAAATAATGCGACTGAATAGGAATGTTTGTAGCCACATGCTTGCTAGCAGCTGACAAGCAGTGTGGATACTGTCTGTCTTTGGCACATTTGTAAATCATTCGTATTATTATTTATTTATAAAGCGCCAACAGATTCCAAGGTGCTGCACAAAGTAAGAAACAAACATGAGGTACAAAATAATACACACAATGTTATACAACGGTACAGTGTATAGCTAGGGGACCCAGTGCAAGTTTTACAATGGGTCCCACTAAGTACTTTATGCATAACAATTGATATGGCGCAACAAAACCTGCCAAGGTCAACCACAGTGTCAGAATTACAAGAAGGGGGATGGGAAAAGTCTGTTAATGATATCTACTACTTAAAGCATCTACAGAAATGATTATTACCAGCACAGAACCAATAAAGAACTAATACTGCCATTGAGGAAGGGCCCATGGGGACCCTCTGGCCCAAGGGCCCCAATACGGTCGCAACCACTGCATCCCCTATTGATCCCTAGAGGCAGTGCGCTCTGAACCAATCAAACGGAACAAGGGTTCATATCAGGTATGTTGACCTTCCTGATCTGCATTCTGCATTTTTGTTCTAAATTAATTATCCAATGTATAACAGCCAGAGGATCAGCATAGTGACAGGTTAATCTAAGTAAAGTCATTGGACGGTACTCTAGCGTAAAGTATGAACTGTTATGTATAACATAAAGAAAACGGATATTTACCATTTCTTCTTTGCTTCAAAATGATTCCAGACAGTATCATAATAAAAGGAATAGCACATAAAATGCCAAAAAGGCCAAAATACCATCGAGATGCTCCAACATCTGCAATAAAGACATTGAAAAAAAATCTTACAAGAACGCAGGACTTTTTATATTATGGAAAATTAGTAATTCTCATTACTAAACATTTACATAGCTCTAATAATTTTTGTAAGGAGAGGTTAGCGATTAATGATGAGTGCTAGCTCTTGTGCAGCTGCTCTGGCTTGAATAGACTTGATTACCTAAATTATGGCAAAGCTGTTCTGGCAAGAAAATGCCCTGTATGACTTGTGCTTATTGCTTTGACGATGGCACAGTTGTCTCATTTGAAACACAACATTTTCATCTTTAAACACAACTATGGGCTTGATTCATTAAGCTGTGCTGCTAAGGCAGTGCAGCTTATTGTGAAGGAGTGTTTGCTATGCATGCCTTACATAACAGCGCTCGCTTCTATGTAAGGAGCGTGCCTTTTTTAGTTCCATTGCTTACATAGCAATTTTATTATTATTATTATTTAGTATTTATATAGCGTCGACATATTACGCAGCGCTGTACAGTGTATATATATATTGTCTTGTCACTAACTGTCCCTCAAAGGAGCTCACAATCTAATCCCTACCATTGCCATATGTCTATATTATGTAGTGTAAGTACTGCAGTCTAGGGCCAATTTTAGGGAGAGCCAATTAACTTATCCGTATGTTTTTGGAATGTGGGAGGAAACCGGAGTGCCCGGAGGAAACCCACGCAGACACGGAGAGAACATACAAACTCTTTGCAGATAGTGCCCTGGCTGGGATTCGAACCAGGGACCCAGCGCTGCAAGGCGAGAGAGCTAACCACTACGCCACCGTGCTGCCCACCGTGCTGCAATGCTCGTAACTTTAAATGTGTAGTAGCGGCCGCTACTATGTTACTTAACATAGAGTATCGTGGTCATGATACTCTATGTTAAATAACATAGTGGCGGCCGCTAGTGAAGTATTGTGGTCATGATACTTCACAGGACCGTGCGCATTTAAAGTTACGAGCGCTGCTATGTAAGGCGTGCATAGCGAGCGCTCCTTCAAATTAAGCTGTGCTGCTTTAGAAGTGCATAAAGCTGAGTCCACCTTTATGGCACACACCACTTGTCTTCAGCTGACCAGTGGCATCCACACAGAAGTATCCTCAATGAACATCTGAGGCTACCAGGGACCTCCCTCCATGACTTGCCATGAACCCTGTCCCTGGCCTGAGTTGGAGGCAATTGCAATAGCTGGCAGCCCATATGGGAGATTCCGGCATTGCTATCTAGGTGAGACCTTTCCATTTAGGCCTTTAGCCCACTTTTTACCTACTACCAATTATAGAGTGCGCTTGTTTTTCTCTTTTCTCCTTCTTAGGTAAGCTTTCATACATGGAAGTTGTAAAAGTGGCCTATAATGATTGGTTGTGTGCTTTATATGCTTTTATATCTTGATGAGTTAAGTCAAATGAGCATTAGAAGGTCTTGCTATTAACAAGGCTCCAGTGGACTGTCACTAGAGGACATGATCTGCGCATGGAGGAAAAACATTTTAGCCATTTGTTTAGGAAAGGGTTCTTTACAGTAAGAGTGATTAATATCTGGAATGCATTGCCACAGGAAGTAGTTATGGCAAGCTCTATACCTGCATTTAAAGGGGGCTTAGATGCTTTCCTTGCGTTGAAAGACATCCATGGCTACAATTACTAGGTAATGCCTAATGATGTTGATCCAGGGATTTTATCTGATTGCCATCTGGAGTCGGGAAGGAATTTTTTTCCCTTTTGGGGCTAATTGGACCATGCCTTGTAAGGGTTTTTCGCCTTCCTCTGGATCAACAGGGATATGTGTGGGAGTAGGCTGGTGTTGGTGTTGTACTTTGTTCTCTGGTTGAACTCGATGGACGTATGTCTTTTTTCAACCAAAATAACTATGTAACTATGTAAATGAGAGTGAAGTGATAGAATTCCAGTGGAACTTCTGAAAAGCTTGTATGAGAATGCTGTTAGGTCAGTTTACATTCTAATCCCTTAACATCAAAGAAAACTAAAGTAGTAACAGATTTATTCTTCTTGGGATTGAAGATCTCTGCAGATGGTGACTGCAGCCATGAGATGCTTGTTACTTGGAAAGAATGCTATGGCAAAATTGGACAAGATACTAAAGGATAGAGATGTCACCGTACCAACAAAGATCAGGATAGTTAACGCTATGGTCTTCCACGTAGTAACATATGGCTATGAAAATTGGACTATAAAGAAGAACATGCATAGAAAAATTTATCCTTTTGAATTCTGGGCGTGGAGAAAGCTACTGAGAGTTCTCTGGACTTCTAGAAGATCTAACCAGTTAATACTTAAAGAAATAAATCCAAAGTGTTCACTAGAAGTGCTGATATTACTATTAAAACACAAATCCTCTGCTTAAATAATGAGAAAACTGGATTATTTAGAGAAAACATTGATACTTGAAAAAATTGAGGGCAAAAGAAGAGGATGACAGAAGCTAAAATTGATAGCATATGTGAAGCTATGAACATGTCTATGCAGCAGCTGACAGAAGCAGTAATTGACAGATACTTCTAGTGTTCAAAAGTAGATATGATCACGAAGAGTTGGAGTCGACCAGATGAATGAGGAGGAGAAGTGTGTTACATAAAACTTACACACACACACACACAACACACACACACACCAGACAAATAGCATGCCTTATCAGAGTTAACACGCCTTATCAGAGTTAGCACACTGTATCAGAGTTAGCATGCCTTATCAGAGTTAACATGCCTTATCAGAGTAACATAGTGAGCGCTAAGAACTTATGCCTGCTAATTGGCAATGACGAGAGCTCCACTCGTCCTGCCCTGAGCCCCTGTGGGTCCAGTCACTTTAAAGAACATTACCCCCACACTATGATTGGCCCAATAGGCTGGCTGTCACTTCACAGGAAACTTGACAGGCAGCCTATTGGGCCAATCAAAGTGCGGGGATAATGTCCTTTAAAGTGATTAGACCCACAGGGGCTCAGGGCAGGATTATTGGAGCTCTCGTCATTGCCAATTAGCAGGCATAAGATCGTAGCGCTCGCTATGCTACGCTGATAAGGCATGTTAACTCTGATAAGGTGTGTTAACTCTAAAAAGGCATGCTATTTGTCTTAGTGAATCAAGCCCAGTATGAGTACTTCAATCAGAATCTGATATTTAACAACATATGAATAAATGTCTCACCCCCTGAATCACACATTGCTTGCATTAAGACATCCTTGTGGTCGGCAGGATTGTACACTGTGCACAGGAAGTCCCATGATTCTGACTGCAATGACATCTGGATGGTGTCTCCAGTGCTATTAAATAGCTGATAGTCCGAGTCTCTGCGTCTATATTTCCAGCTATAGGACAATCCTGAGATGTTTGCTGGTACAGAACAATGAAGAGTCATGTTGCACTGGTAGCTGGTCTCATTTTTGTATTCGATTGATAGAGATGGGGTTGGGACCGGATCTGCAATAACAGAATTGGATGTTATAAAGTGAAATTAAAGCTTCAACATATGCTGCCTATAAACAATACAAATGACAGGACAGGTCTCAGGCTCAGGTTGCAGGCTCTTTACTTGTTCTATAATAAAAAAAAAAACAGAGGAAAGCGCTATTGCTTCTACTAGTTATAGACTCTGTACCTTTAAACCCCACAGATAAGAGGCATGTCAACTACCCTATATAATTGCCTATCCGCAATTGGTAATCGAGCCGTCAAGAAAGGAATACAAAACTTTATTTAAATAACATCATGAAGCAAAACTGAACTCACTGTGTTCATTTATAATAGCTGTAGGAATTAATTCCCTAGAACAGTGATGCTCAACCTTTTTTGGCCCGAGGGCCGAACTTCAAATCAAGAAAAATCTCGAGGGCCGGACCACATGCATACAAAATTTCGATGTAAAACGTTTAACGTTTTTCTAGTAACAGTTAACATGGTGTTGGAAATAGAAAGAAAACGACAATATAAGAATTGTTGTACTCACCATTTGATGCACATTTTCTTAATGAGAAGTTTGTGGCTGTTTGGGTGTATGCACAGGGCAGATTAATGCAGCAATGGTATCAGAGTCCAGTACAGTACCTGGGTGTATGCACAGGGCAGATTAATGCAGCAATGGTATCAGAGTGGCCTGTAGTATGCTGGCTGAGGAGGCTGTCAGCTCTGCTGAGGAGGAACAGAGGCCTAATTACCCACATGTGGCCTGTAGTGTGCTGGCTGAGGAGGCTGTCAGCTCTGTGTGGGGTTGAGGAGGCTGTCAGCTCTGTGTGGGGCTGAGGAGGCTATCTGCTCTGTGTGGGGCTGAGGAGGCTGTCAGCTCTGTGTGGGGCTGAGGAAGCTGTCAGCTCTGTGTGGGGCTGAGGAGGCTGTCAGCTCTGTGTGGGGCTGAGGAGGCTGTCAGCTCTGTGTGGGGCTGAGGAGGCTGTCAGCTCTGTGTGGGGCTGAGGAGGCTGTCAGCTCTGTGTGGGGCTGTCAGCTCTGTGTGGGGCTGAGGGGGCTGTCAGCTCTGTGTGGGGCTGAGGGGCTGTCAGCTCTGTGTGGGGCTGAGGAGGCTGTCAGCTCTGTGTGGGGCTGAGGAGGCTGTCAGCTCTGTGTGGGGCTGAGGAGGCTGTCAGCTCTGTGTGGGGCTGAGGAGGCTGTCAGCTCTGTGTGGGGCTGAGGGGGCTGTCACAGCATGCGCCCCGGTGTCTGCCCGCAGTGTCCTGCGGAGGAGGAGAGGATCGGGTGGTATTGCGTAGTATGGCACTCGGCGGGACGCGCATACACCACCGTGTGCTTGTTTTCAGCCCCGGGTAGTGCTGGGATAGTTAGAAAGCCTTGCTCATTGCTTACTGCAGGAACCTTCCTCCAATAGGAATTAGGCTGATTCCTATTGGAGGAAGGTTCCTGCAGTAACCAATGAGCGAGGCTTTCTGACTATCCCAGCGCTACCCGGGGCTGAATACGAGCACACGCTGGTGTATGCGCGTCCCGCCGAGTGCCGATACTACGCAATACCGCAATACCACCCGATCCTCTCCCTCTCCGCAGGCAGACACCGCGCGGGCCACAGAGACTGGCTAGAAGATTAAAAAGAAGAAAATGGCGGATTATGTTCATATAGCCTGCGGTTTAGCAGCTTAAGAATGTAATTAGCAGCAGAGTACAATAATTACCATGAAGTATTTTTCTCTGGCCAGAGATAAAAATAACAACTTCATTACCCATACCTCCACACATACACACAGAGCAGGGACAAGGTCCTCCAGCACCCAAGGCTGAGACACCAAAGTGCACACATCTAGCCCACATTCAGGCCCAGATTTACCTCTCAGGATCCTATAGGCAGAGATGTCATGGCACCTTAGACTTTGCCCTCCATTAACCTACAAACCGCCACCGAACTGCACCTCAAGTGTACTGGCTCCCAGCTATCTCTTCTCGCTTACTTCCCTTCCCTGTCATAGGTAGCTAAAGGTGTCCTTTAGTTTTTGGTAGCCAGAAGTACCCTCAATTTTAAATAGATAGAGGTTACATAGTTACATAGTTACATAGTTATTTTGGTTGAAAAAAGACATACGTCCATCGAGTTCAACCAATATAAAGTACAACACCAGCCTGCTCCCTCACATATCCCTGTTGATCCAGAGGAAGGCGAAAAAACCCTTACAAGGCATGGTCCAATTAGCCCCTAAAGGGAAAAATTCCTTCCCGACTCCAGATGGCAATCAGATAAAATCCCTGGATCAACATCATTAGGCATTACCTAGTAATTGTAGCCATGGATGTCTTTCAACGCAAGGAAAGCATCTAAGCCCCCTTTAAATGCAGGTATAGAGTTTGCCATAACGACTTCCTGTGGCAATGCATTCCACATCTTAATCACTCTTACTGTAAAGAACCCTTTCCTAAATAAATGGCTAAAACGTTTTTCCTCCATGCGCAGATCATGTCCTCTAGTCCTTTGAGAAGGCCTAGGGACAAAAAGCTCATCCGCCAAGCTATTATATTGCCCTCTGATGTATTTATACATGTTAATTAGATCCCCTCTAAGGCGTCTTTTCTCTAGACCAGGCATGGGCAAACTTGGCCCTCCAGCTGTTGCGGAACTACAAGTCCCACAATGCATTGCAGGAGTCTGACAGCCACACAGTCATGACTCATAAAGGCAAATGCATTGTGGGACTTGTAGTTCCGTAACAGCTGGAGGGCCAAGTTTGCCCATGCCTGCTCTAGACTAAATAAACCCAGTTTATCTAACCTTTCTTGATAAGTGAGACCTTCCATCCCACGTATCAATTTTGTTGCTCGTCTCTGCACCTGCTCTAAAACTGCAATATCTTTTTTGTGATGTGGTGCCCAGAACTGAATTCCATATTCCAGATGTGGCCTTACTAGAGAGTTAAACAGGGGCAATATTATGCTAGCATCTCGAGTTTTTATTTCCCTTTTAATGCATGCCAAAATTTTGTTAGCTTTAGCTACAGCGGCTTGGCATTGAGTACGATTATTTAACTTGTTGTCAATGAGTACTCCTAAGTCCTTCTCCAAGTTTGATGTCCCCAACTGTATCCCATTTATTTTGTATGGTGCTAGACCATTAGTACGTCCAAAATGCATGACTTTACATTTGTCAACATTGAATTTAATCTGCCATGTATGTGCCCATATAGCCATCCTATCCAGATCCTGTTGCAATATGACACTATCTTCCTGAGAGTTGATGATTCTGCACAATTTTGTATCATCTGCAAAAATAGCAACATTGCTCACTACTGCATCTACTAGGTCATTAATAAATAAATTGAAGAGCACTGGACCAAGAACAGACCCCTGTGGGACCCCACTGCTAACAGTCTCCCATTTTGAGTACGATCCATTGACCACAACTCTTTGTTTTCTATCCATTAGCCAGTTCCCTATCCATGAACACAGACTCTTCCCCAGTCCTTGCATCCTCAACTTTTGCACCAGACTTTTGTGGGGAACAGTGTCGAAGGCCTTTGCAAAGTCCAAGTATATCACATCTACAGCATTCCCAATATCCATATTAGCATTCACTACCTCATAAAAGCTGAGCATGTTAGTCAAACAGGACCTGTCTTTAGTAAACCCATGTTGATGCTGAGAAATAAGATTATTTTCTACTATGAAGTCATGTATAGTATCTCTTAGTAACCCCTCAAATAGTTTGCATACAACTGATGTTAAGCTAACAGGTCTATAATTTCCTGGATCTGATTTTTTGCCCTTCTTAAACAATGGGAAAACGTGGGCTGTACGCCAATCCACTGGGACTCTGCCAGTTGCAAGAGAGTCACAAAAGATAAGATAAAGGGGTTTATCTATAACTGAACTTAATTCCCTTAGTACCCGAGGATGCATGCCATCCGGGCCAGGTGCCTTGTCTATTTTTAATTTATTTAGTCTTGCCTTCACCTCTTCCTGCGTTAAGTATTTAATATTATAGTTAGAAGATTGAGACTCTTCCGCCTCTGTAGTTTGCAACAGTGCTGTTTCTTTTGTGAAGACAGAAGCAAAGAAAGCATTTAATAACTCTGCCTTACCTTGGTCATCCACCATTGAGTTCCCACCCTCATCCTTTAGGAGTCCTATACAGTCAACCTTTCTTTTTTTAGAGTTAATGTACTTGTAAAACTTTTTTGGGTTAGATTTGATATCCTTAGCGATTTGTTTTTCAGCTTCAATCTTTGCCTGCCTAATTTCTTTTTTACAATTTTTATTGCACTGCTTATAATTGCTTAGTGCAGCCTTGGTCCCCTCCTGTTTTAAGACCTTATAGGCATTCTTTTTCCTCTTCATTTTATCTTTAACCTTTCTATTCATCCATAGAGGCCTTTTTTTATTCCTAGATATTTTGTTTCCATATGGGATATACATACTACAATATTGATTGAGTATAAGTTTAAAAGCTTGCCATTTCCCTTCAGTGTCTTCCCCTTGTAGTACATTATCCCAGTTCACCAAACTTAGTGCCTGCCTAATTTGATTGAACTTTGCTTTTCTAAATTCATAGTTTTAGTGGTCCCGCTGCCCCGTGGCCTATCAGTCACCAGATCAAACGTTATCATGTTGTGATCACTATTTCCCAAATGTTCTTGAACCTGCACATTTGATACATTATCTGGTCTATTAGAAATGATCAGATCCAGTAACGCATTCCCCCTAGTTGGTTCAGTTACCATTTGAGTCAAATAATTGTCCTGTATTGCTGCCAGAAATCTGCTGCTTTTACCAGAATGGGTAGCCTCAATACCCCAGTCAATGTCTGGAAAGTTGAAGTCGCCCATAATTATGACCTCATTTTTACTTGCAGTTTTTTCACTCTGCTGTAGTAATCGCAGTTCTGCAGCTTCATTAATAAGAGGTGGCCTGTAGCATACCCCAATAAGCAATTGGCAACTTTTATTTCCACCATGAATATTTACCCAAACGGACTCCACATCTTCGCAATCTTCCTCCATATCATCGTTGAGGACAGCTGTAAGAGAATTCTTAACAAAGAGGTGTCCCCAAGTATGAGGTAGTTAGAGGAACCTCAGTATTAAGTAGCTAGAGGTGCCCCTGACTAAAGGGAGATGGCGTCAGTGGAATGCTGAGAGCTGAGTGAGTATCCTCTCATTTACTCTCCGCTCCGGACTCTGCATAGGGAAGGCGGGAGTGAGGCACTCGGGGAGGGGAGTGAGCTGCCTTTCCTTCATCAAGCGCCTGTAGGCACGTGTCTACAGTGTCTTATGGCAAATCCAGGCCTGCACACGTGGCAGCAAAATCTATTAAGGGGACACTGGAATAAGTCACATTTGGTTGTATACCAGTTGGATGATATAGCTGTCCATACGGACTCCAAAACCTCTGATGCAGACAATCATAAAGTTCCATTGTGGATCAGCAGGATCAAAATACTCCAACAGTTAACACATCTAGAGCCAGGGATAATCTCACCCACTCCAATGGTACATCGGCTTTATGTCAGTCCGTGAAAGCATTTCCTTCAGCCACTCTGGTTAATGAAGTGTGCCCACCAGCATGGCTGCCACTGCACATCTGGCATCGGGCCACTGCACATCAAGCTTCGCCTCTGGATGCTGAGCACACATGGTGAGTGCGGGTAGCGAGACGTGTTCTGTTGCTATGCGGGAGCGCGGAGGGCCAAGGGATCAACGTGATTGTGACGTCACATGGTGGGCAGGGTGAGCGGAGAGCACAAAGCTCTTAGCCAGCAATCAAAGAGCATCTAGCAAGTGTACAAAGCTTTATGCTTGTAATATGTGGATTAATAAAAAAGAAAAATCACCTGCCACTCTAGACAACTGTATAGTATTTCAACAGGTACAAGTCTCTTATGCATCTGAACCATATTACAAAATAAAATAAAGATAGCTAATACATCAAGCAAGAACAAATCAAATCAAAACAACCTGTCCGAAGAGCAGTCGAAAAGGAAACTGAGTATGAATGTTCATACTAAACAGATGATAGAAGGAAGACATGAACTCCACAGATTCTAATCTATCCATGTAATGTCAGGCAGGCTTTCATACTCCCCCACAACTCTCAGGGTTACCGTCAGACATCATTACATTTATGAAGAGAGTTGTTTACTCTAGCTGCCTGTTCTTCCATGCATTGAACATCTATAACGAATTAATCAAAGCATCTCTTGTTGCCAGAGACTGGGCACACCACAATGTTGTGATTAATCTTTTAGCAGTAATAATAATGGCATAGCAGTGAGTTTGTAGGCTGTACATGTTTGCTTTGGGAGAGGACACCCCAAAAGCAAAGTAAAGAGCTTACGCTCTATTTGTGTTTACCATATCTCGCTTAACACCTTAGTGGCTGATATCCAAAAAGGGACAAAAAAGAAACACTGAGAGCCGCCAATAGTGTAGTAGGTTAAAATAATAGTAAATAATCTATATCTATATGTAAAATAATCCAAACAAGGGTTACTGCTAAGGCAACCACTGAAAGAACAGGTGGAGAGATTAGACCTGACCCCACTCAGGTTAAGAAGTCGTTCTCTGTAGATAGGAAAGTAGGGATTGACTCAAAACTAGTAAGATACACTTGAATCGAGGCGCCATTCATAGAGTAAAATACACTAAAAACAGTTTAAAGAGGGAGGTAGTGGTGGACTAACCTAGATGTTTATTGCTCATCACGTGACAAGCTTCTCTTGGTTGCTCATGAAGACTACACTGATGAAAAAAGTTTTTACAACTATTTTTGAATTTTGTATTGTGCCAATAAAGTTTTGTCAATATTTTTGTACTGCAAAGAATTTGCTATATAGCATTTTTTTTTTTTTTGAAAGACTGTAGTTGTCTCTAATGAAGCAAGTGTTTACAGTGGGTGTAGTGAATCACCTATAAGAGAACTGTGGTTCTTCTATTGGGGCATGCTGGGAGTTGTGGTGCCTCAATGGGAGGCCTATGGGAGCATGGAAGGGGGTCCACTAGAAGGTCAAGGAAGGCTATGGGGGGACTGCCAGACAACCTGGCAGCAGGCCAGCCCACCCAGCAGAAAGCCAGACCAGCCAGCAGCCAGTTTGTTTCTTACTTTGTACAGCGTCACGGAATATGTTGGCGCTTTATAAATCAATAATAATCCTATCCCATAATCCCTAACCTAACCTATATCTAAGGCTAATAGCTGGCCAGCAGGCAGCAGCTGGCCTGTGCACAGCACACACACAGACACATAGCAGCTGCCTGCAGCACACACTGACTGTCATACAATGACATCAATCAAGCTAATTAACGATTTAAAAATAGTGTAGTGATAGTGAAGGGGTTAATCATTGAACAGCTTATCACTGTGTACAGCCCTTGCTACTATGCCCAGCAGCACTGGAGCACACACTCTGACTGTCATACTATTACATCAATCAAGCTAATTAACGATTTAACAATAGTGTAGTGATAGTAGTGAAGGGGTTAATCACTGAACAGCTTTAGGTTTATAACTGTGTACAGCCCCCTTGCTAGGCCACCAGCACTAGAGCATGTCTCTCAGTGAGCATTCAGCAAGCTAAGACGATATGTCTCATCATGGCAGCCCTCCTTATTATACAGGGGGGCTGGTCAGTGTTCCTTTCTGTGATTGGGTGCCAGGGTTTAGGCTGGGAGCCCTCTGATTGGTTCAATGAGGTCAGGTGGGGCTGGCCAGGGTTACCCTCTGTGATTGGTTGCTAGGGCTTCTGCTGGGAGCCCTCTGATTGGCTCCAGGACGTCATCTCCTTAGTTACAGTATTTTGGATACGGATATCCACAATATCCGCGGATATCCGGGTTATGCGACCAAATATTCGCAGATAGCTATCCGGATTTCTAGAGAAATCCAGAATCCGGAATCCGATCTGGATATTGTAAAAATGGTTGGATATCCAGGTTACCCGGATATCCGGATGAGCACCACTGATTGTGACCAAACAATTAAATTTTTGTTTCATCTGACCATAACACAGAAGATCAGTCTTCTTCTTTGTCCAGATGAGCATTTGCAAACGCCAAGCAAGCTTTTGTGTGCCTTATCTGGGGAAGTGGCGTCCTTCTTGGTCTGCATCTGTGGAACCCAGCAGTGTGCAGTGTCCGGTGGATTGTCTGCTTTAGCAGAGCCCAGATTCACCAGGATAGCCTTGGTGGTGATCCTTGAATTCTTTTTCACCTCTCTCACTATCCTCCTGGCCAGCACAGGTGTCACTTTTGGCTTTCGACCACGTCCTCTGAGATTTTCTACAGTGCAGAACATCTTGTATTTTTTTAAATAATACTTTGCACTGTAGCCACTGGAACTTGAAAACATTTAGAAATGGCCTTGTAGCCCTTTACTGACTTGTGAGCAGCTGCAATGTGCAGCCACAGGTCCTCACAGAGCTCCTTTGTCTTAACCATGACTTTCCACAAACCAACTGCAGAGAGATGCTGTTTTTCACATGTTGAGTTGATGAAAACAGCTGTTCCCAATTGAATCAGGGTAATTAGGATGCTTTAGAACAGTTTGGAATATTTGGAATGGTATAGAACTTTGGATTTTCCCACAGACTGTAGCAGTTTGTGAAGGGTATGAATAATTTTGGACTGGATACTTTTTGCTCAAATGTAAATAAAAGCTGAGAAATGTTTTTTTCCCACAATAATGCCTCTTGTACATCATCTAATTATCTTTTGGGAGACGCCTACTGTATTTTTCGGACTATAGGACCATAAGGCACACCTAGGTTTAGAGGACAAAAACCAGGGGAAAAATAAATATACTAAACCTGGTGCGTCTTGGGGCATCTTGTGGATTATGCCCCCTCTGTACCTCATGCCCCCTTGTACGTTTTGTGTCTCCCTGTGTCCTCCTCTGTCCCCCTTGTGTCCTCTATGCCAGCGTTTTTCAAGTGTGCCGCGGAACGTTGCCTGGTGTGCCATCCTCTTCTCCCCCTCCCGCCCGTCCCCGCGGCCGCCGCTGTTATTACCTTAACAGCTGCCGCTCTCCCCTCTCCAGCGCATGTATTTATTCTAGCAGCGTATCTCCCGGCTGCTCTGTATGTGATGCGCAGGAGGCAGGGCTCGGTTACCATAGTAACGGCGATACATATCGCCGTTACAGGAAGCCGCTGCCCTGCTTCCTTCCGCATCACACAGAGCAGCCGGAGATACGCTGCTAGAATAAATACATGCGCTGGAGAGGGGAGAGCGGCAGCTGTTAAGGTAATAACAGCGGCATGGACGGGCGGGGGGCACTATACCGGGGCACTATACTGGCTATCCTGGGGCACTATCCTGGGGCGCTATCCTGGGGCACTAAACTGGCTATACTGGGGCACTATACTGGCTATACTGGGGCACTATTCTGGGGCACTATACTGGGGCACTATTCTGGCTATACTGGGGCACTATACTGGGGCACTATACTAGCTATACTGGGGGGCTATACTGGGGCACTATACTGGGGCACTATACTGGCTATACTGGGGCACTATACTAGCTATACTGGGGCACTATACTAGCTATACTGGGGCACTATACTGGCTATACTGGGGCACTATACTGGCTATACTGGGGCACTATACTGGCTATACTGGGGCACTATACTGGCTATACTGGGGCACTATACTGGGGCACTATACTGGCTATACTGGGGCACTATACTGGGGCACTATACTAGCTATACTGGGGCACTATACTGGCTATACTGGGGCACTATACTAGCTACACTGAGGCAACTAAACTCCCTACACTGGGGCAACTATGCTAGCTATGCAGCCGCACCCCAGCCCCCCCCCCACCATAGCCTGCTGCGCACGGCACTGTCCACTAGGTCGCGCAAACAACCGGGGGCCACATCCCCAGCCCCCCACCCCCACGCCGTTCTCCAGAGAAAAATTTGGTCAGACAGTGTTCCCCGGGCCAGAAAAGGTTGGGAACCACTGGTCTATGCCCCTTTGTGTCCTCCTCTATGCCCCTTTGCATCCCCCTGTGTCCTCCGTTTGTCCCTCTTTGTCCTCCTTTGCATGGGCACAGTACAGGGAGTCCCCGACATTGCAGCAGGTTGAAGGTTCGTATTGACAGGTGTTCACAAGTCAGGAACTCCCTGCATTTGGACTATAAGATGAAGTGACTTTTTCCCCCCACTTTTGGGGGAGAAAAAATGAGTCTTATAGTGCAAAAGATACAGAATGTACCGTATTTTTCGGACTATAAGACGCTCCGGACTATAAGACGCACTTAGGTTTAGAGGGCAAAAACCAGGGAAAAAAATACTACTAAACCTACTTGCGTCCATAGTGCAGAAGTGTCTTATGGACCCCCTTCCCATGTCTCTATCTAAGTAACTCTGCCCAGCTACACTAACCATAGCTGCCCCCACCAAATACACACTATACTACACTAACCCTGATGCCTCCCCCCTTCAGCTACACTATACTACACAAACCCCCTCCCCTTCTCCCCTCCCCCACCAGCTACATTAACTAACCAGTACAAGAATATTGCAGATCTCACCAGTCTGGGTGACAGCAGCTTCTTCCAAAAGTAGCTGGGTCCAGTGTGGGTATTCGCAGTGGGCTCAAGCAGCCGGTGTTCCAACATTTTAACATACATTGACCGGCATAGCAGCAGCCGCAGTAATGACTGGCTTTGATGTTCTGTCCCTGCATCAGCGCAATCCTAATTAAGTTTCCTAGGGGCATAGCAGGAGCCGATGTGATCACCGTGTGACTGATGGTTTTCTGTCCCTTCATCAGCACGATCCAAAGTTTGTTAGCTGCATACCAGGAGCCGCTGTGATGACCGGTGTGGCTTCCATGACATTCTTTCCCTCCATTTGTCCGCGCATCTGCCCTGCAGAGTTTCCTAGTTGCCGCTGTGATGATCGCCGTGACTTTGTCCCTTCATCAGCAGCACGATTCTGGCACGGAAATACCATAGATCTTCAGCCGCAATAACGGCAATGTCCTCAGAGGCTTCCGTACTGCTTTTACTGGCGCCCTCTCATGACCTGCCACGCACGTGCGCCGGGGACATGAAGTAACACCCAATAAACAAAGCAGTACGGAAGCCTCTGAGGACATTGCCGTTATAGCGGCTGAAGATCTATGGTATGTCCGTGCCAGAATCAGCTGATGAAGGGACAAAGTCACGGCGATCATCACATCGGCTACTAGGAAACTCTGGATCGCGCTAAAGCAGGGCAGATGCGCGGACAAATGGAGGGAAAGAATGTCATGGAAGCCACACCGGTCATCACAGCGGCTCCTGGTATGCAGCTAGCAAACTTTGGATTACGCTGATGAAGGGACAGAAAACCATCAGTCACACGGTGATCACAGCGGCTCCTGCTATACCCCTAGGAAACTTAATTAAGATTGCGCTGATGCAGGGACAGAACATCAAAGCCAGTCATTACCGCGGCTGCTGCTATGCCGGTCAATGTATGTTAATGCCCCTAGGAAACTTAAGATTGCACTGATGCAGGGACAGAACATCAAAGCCAGTCATTACCGCGGCTGCTGCTATGCCGCTCAGAGACACCACTGCGGACCTCATTAGGATTAATTACAGCTCACAAAAGACAAGCGGCAGGATAGGTAAAACTGCTACATTCGGACTATAAGACGCAGTAACTTTTTCTCCCTACTTTTGGGGGAGAAAAAGTGCGTCTTATAGTCCGAAAAATACGGTAATTTCCAGTCAAAAATGACTTGCTGGTTGAATAAAAGTAACTTTAAGTCAAAATTTGCCAGGGGTATGAATAATCAGGGGCGTAGGTAGCAATAGGGGTTGCAGAGGTTGCGACTGCACCGGGGCCCTTGGGCCAGAGGGGCCCTCCCTTAACTTTAGTATTAGCTCTCTATTGGTCCTGCGCTCATAATAATCACTTCGAAAGATACTTTGAATAGTAGTAATCATTAACAAAGTGCTCCCCATTTCCTTCTTGCACCTCTGACACTGTAGTTGCCATTGGCAGGTTTTGGTGTACCGTATCAATTGTTATGTATAGAATGATTGGGGGCCCCAATGTAAAACTTGCATCGGGGCCCACAGCTCCTTAGCTATGCCACTGTTAATAATTATGGGCAGCACTGTATCTGTGATCTCACTAAAGTACATGTGACATGTTATCTGCACACAGGAAAGAAGAGAATAGATTACAGAATCCAGTGATGAGGCCAGATATGCGGATAGCAGACCATACACATGTCATATCACAGATGTACAAGTCATCATTTTACTCATAAAAAGAGACCTGAAAAAGGTAAAGCGGAACCTGAACTCAAAACTTCCTCTCTGCTTTAAAAGATGAGCAACAGCATTATAACCTTTAAAGAAAAAGCATTTCCTTGTTACAGCTTATAGAGCTCCTTCAGAGATGCTGCAGTATGCGCTTTGGGTCCTACGGGAGAAAAGTGCATTACAAATGTTTTGTAGTTGTTGTTGTAGTTACTTCCTGGTCTGTGGGAGCACAGAAATGGTTAACTTACTGTGTTTACATATTAGCTCTCAACTTGGCAGAGTTGGCAGACAGCTGGGAGATCAAATAACACTAGCTCATTAGTTGCTGAGAAGGGAGAATTAGACAGCTTGTTCTCTATAAACACATGCATGGTGGAAAAAGGGTGTATTTATCTGTGTTCTTCTCTCTTGTGCAAGATTTCGGGTATGCTTTAAAGGGTTACTAGTGTAAAAAAACAAAATAAAATCAGTATAACTTACCTGGGGCTTCTTGCAGCCCCCTGGAGTCATTCTGTGCCTATGCTGACCTTTCACAATTCTCCAGCCAGCAGCGGCGACCCCCTGGAAGCTGGCCTGTTGCGGGAAGTTGGAGGCTATTGCACATGCGCAGCTCCGAGCTCCGCACACCCTGATCGTGCTCCTCTTGCTGGGAGCCTTCTGCAAAATGCTCCCAGCAATGCGGAGGAGGCGAGGAGGTGCGTCGCCGGCCAACTTTGCAGGGGTCACAATGCTGGTCGGAGGGTCTCGGACCAGCATTTTCTTCTCTTGTCTCTAGATTTCCTTTAAACTTGCCAGGTAGTACAGCAGCATTGCTTGTTGTGTTTATAAACTGCTACAGCAGCAGTGATTGTTGTGTTTATAAATAGTGATGGCTCGAACCTCCGATTTTAGGTTCGCGAACCTCGAATGCGAACTTCCGCAAAAGTTCGGGTTCGCGCAAACTTCGCGAACCGCAATATACTTCAGTGGGGAGGCGAAGATGTTTCAAGGAGTCTAACACCTGAGTTTTTGCATGGCGGAGTGGGATACACGCCAAAAGTCCCGGGGAAAAAAATCTGGATTTGAAGCACAGCAGCGTTTTAAAGGCAGAAATCACATTGCAATGCTAAATTGAAGGCATAAAGTGCTTTAAAACATCTTGCATGTGTATACATCAATCAGGGAGTGTAATTAGTTTACTGCTTCACACTGACACACCAAACTCACGGTGTACCACACCGCACACAACTGTTTGTGTAGTGACGGCCGTGCTGGACTGGTGCACACCATGGCGAGAGTGTAGGCCATGGCGGTTTTCAATTACAAACAATTTAAGATGCGCAAATGTTATTAGATAACCCAGGCAGTGCGCTAATATTTTCTTCAATGTCTGCTAGATATTCAATGTAATAGCGCCACACAGTCCTGCCACAACAGAGGAGGAGATTCCCTCTCTTCTGTACTATCACTTTTGTCACTGAGATCTTCTATGTTATTGCCAGTACTTGGTTCACACCACCACCACACCAAATATTGGAAAGGGACTCACCCTTTTCTAAGACCCCCAGTTAGGTCTTAGCTAAAGTGCTTTAAAGAGACTCCGTAACAAAAATTACATCCTGTTTTTTATCATCCTACAAGTTCCAAAAGCTATTCTAATGTGTTCTGGCTTACTGCAGCACGTTCTACTATCACCATCTCTGTAATAAATCAACTTCTCTCTCTCTTGTCAGACTTGTCAGCCTGTGTCTGGAAGGCTGCCAAGTTCTTCAGTGTTGTAGTTCTGTGATGCATCTCCCCCCTCCTGGCCCCTCTATGCACACTGCCTGTGTATAATGATCTTTTGAGATACAAAAGGAAGGGTGTATACAGCCTGCTTGTGTATGGATGTATTTTCTATGTGTGGACATACTGTACATCAACCTACTTCCTGTTTTGGTGGCCATTTTGTTTGTTTATAAACAAACTTTTTAAAACTGTTTTTAACCACTTTTAATGCGGCGAGGAGTGGCGAAATTGTGACAGAGGGTAATAGGAGATGTCCCCTAACGCACTGGTATGTTTACTTTTGTGCGATTTTAACAATACAGATTCTCTTTAAAACATCTTGCATGTGTATACATCAATCAGGTAGTGTAATTAGTGTACTTCTTGACACTGACAAACCAAACTCACGGTGTACCACACCGCACACAACTGTTTGTGTAGTGACGGCCTTGCTGGACTGGTGCGCACCATGGCGAGAGTGCAGGCCATGGCGGTTTTCAACCCCTAATGGTGGCCGGGCTGTGGTAGCTCAATGACAGAACAACAGTGACTGTCCAGCTGATCGAATTTGGTCTGTCCACGATGAAGCAACAACTTATTATCTTGGGTTTGCCCCCCCCCCCCGACACACTCATATAGCCGGCGGTCATTGCTTCATTGTGATACACAAGCCCCTTCACCGCGGCAAGGTAACGATCACGAAGGGGAATTGACACATGTCCATGCCTTTTGTGTTGTTGTTACAGCCGCAGTGCAGCCAGAAAAATTAGGCAGGCATGTACACGCACCAGAAAAATTATTATAGCGGCCGCTGCTAGCAGCTGCCTTAAAAATTCAGGACTCCACCTGGCGTCCTGGACCCTGTTGGTGGTGGCTGAGAAGGCAGTCAAGCGGCCTGCAGGCAGAGATACTGTGTGGGGGCCGACTTAGTCTTGGGGCAGGCAGTCACACGGCGTGCAGGCAGAGATGCTGTGTTTGGGGACTGACTAAAGGTGGCCACTAATGATCCAATCTTTTTCATCCAATCTTACCATTTCTATGTAATATAAGGTAACTGCCTGAAGTATCCATTCAGTATATTCACTCAATTTACCCTTATACTACATAGATTTGGTAAGATTGGATGAAAAAGATTGGATCATTAGTGGCCACCATTAGTCTTCGGGCAGGCCTGACCGTGCTTTGCAGACCACGTGGTCAGATGGTCCTTTGACCCAACGCTGTGTGCCAGAGATGACACACCACTTGCCTTTCAACATCACGGTACAGTTTGGGTATCGCCTTTTTTGAGAAATAATTGCGGCCTGGTATCTTCCACTGCGGTGTGTGGCTTTGCTTTTGTGTGCTGCTTTTCCTCAGGTGGTCATCCCATTGCAGTTTGTGCTTTGTCATCATGTGCCTTCGTAAGGAAGTTGTCCCTACGCAGTGACTGCTATATAATATAACACTGCGTGCTGTAACGCAGGTGCACTGAACAGGGATGTAGTGACTAGTATTACAAATGTGCAGCTTTCACACACGTGCAGTGAAAAGGTATTCACTGAATGTGCTGGAACTTGCACAGTATAGAAATTAGCAAGGGCCAGCTGAGACTGACTGACAGGGCTGTATATGCAAGTGTCATTGGGCCACACAAAAAAAAACAGATCACAAGAACAACATTAGCTCTCAAAAGAGCTGTTGTGGGGTGCTTTTTAGCAATAAGTATCAGCAAGGAGCAAGCTAATAAGCCTAACTTTAGCCTAACTAAGCTTTCCCTATGTCTCTCTGCAGCACCAGGAGGGAGTGTAGCCTGATTGGCTACCATGTGTCTGCTGACTGTGATGTATAGGGTCAAAGTTGAGCCTAATGATGTAGTATAGGGGCGGGTCGATGTCGTCGTAAAGTTCGCGTTTTGACGCGAATCACCGAAGTTCGCGTGAATAAGTTTGCGGTCGAACTGTTCGGGCCATCTCTATTTATAAACTACTATAGCAGCAGTGCTTGCTGTGTGTATAAACTGCTACAGCAGCTGTACTTGTGTGTATAAACTGCTACAGCAGCAGTGCTTGTTGTGTTTATAAACTGCTACAGCAGCAGTGCTTGTTGTGTTTATAAACTGCTACAGCAGCAGTGCTTGTTGTGTATAAACTGCTGGTAAGATTGGTAAGAAGTAAGTACATACATACTGTACTGTATAAAATCTAGGAAATCAGAGGAGTTCTCTGATCTCTTCAGATGGGAAAGTAAGTGATGCATGATATCTTCATTACTGATTACGGGATAACTAAGTTAGGGAGAGGAAAGATTTTACAATAGGCAAACTCTGACTAAATCATTTATAAAGGAATACTGTAAAAAAACAAAACAAAACAAAAAAAGCAATTTTATTTACTATGTTATCTTGACTACAGTTCCTCTTTAAAGTGAACTTAAACTGAAAAAAAAACTTTAACTTACCTGGGGGGCTTCTACCAGCCCCTTGCAACTGCCCTGTGCCTGCTCCGTCACTGATTGATTCTCCGGTTCACCGCAGCTCCCTAGTTTTGTTTTGATTCATGGCCCTGGTCAGTGCATCTCCTGATCGTGCGCCGTTGCACGGGAGTGCTCTGCGTGTGTGCAGAATGAAAAAAATCTCTACTGCACATGTACAGAAAGCTCCCAGCGATGGGAGCGTGATTGGGGGTGTATGCTGCCACGGCCGCACATACGCAGGGAGGTGGCTGCAGGTAAGTTAAAGTCTTTTCTTTCCATCAGTTTAGGTTCCCTTTAAGCATTTGCTAACTTTTACAGACACATTAAATTATATAATATATCTATTAATGAATGAATACCCAATTAGCTAGGATCTAAAATCATTTATCAAACCCACACTGGAGGGCATGACTCATTTTCAGTTTACTGAACTTGCTGGGTGATGTAGATACGTAGAACACAATGGGCAGGCAGCTAGCAGCATATACGGTGGGCGCCTCAGCTATCTATGTGGTCCGAACCACACAGGAAGGACACATAACATACATGCTGAGCCTTGAGACCACGCTTGCATAACCGCACCTCCATCTCAGGTGTCAGGCGACTTCCTGCTTTAATATGAACAAATGCCGCCCGTAACAATACTATTTATTGCTGGACATATCACATACTGTATAACAGCAAATAATAACATTCAGTACAACAGCTTCTGTTTCCTGCTAAATAATTAATTTAATTGTAGCTTTATGTTGCTTTAAAACAATATGTATCCTGCTACCATAAGGCATTTTGTAATTTAGCATTATTTAAAGTGGGATTATACTTAAATTACATTTTTGCTTTAAAACATTAAATACAGGAAAAACACTATAAGACTGGTCTCATATTTATACCTCACTTTAAGCTGACTGATATCATTGCCAGCTAAAGGACAAAGGGCTTGATTCACAAAAGGTGAAAAGCCGGTTAGCACGTGCAAACTGGCTCTTCATGCGCTAATATGCGCGTAAGCGTGATAAGTAGCATGATAAGCAATGACTTCACGTGCTAAGGAGACTTAGCATGTGAAAGTCACGGCTAATCACGCGAACGGAGCGTAGCGAGCAGCGCAGTACGCGTGCACCGCGTAACGCCGTACGCATGCTAAACTAGCACGTGAACAGCAACAGCTTTGCCCATGCAAACTACTTAGCACCCTAGTTTGCACGTGCAAAGCCTTAACACGTGTTTACTGAGTTAGCACTGGTTAGTGAATCAAGCCCAAATTATCAGAAAGGCTACGTTCACAGCAGTGTGTTGCAGTTCGGCATAATGGCCGCTTTGTAATGTGGCATTGCAATGCACCACCTATGCGACGTTCACAGTGCATCGGTTACTTGCGGTACAGAGTGCAGCATGGCAATGTGTGTTAACGGTTACAGTGAGGCATACTTTTCATTGACTGTATGCTTCACTGCATGGGACTCCTGGATAACGTACGGTGCCGCTTTCCTGAACCTATCTGTTGCGTTTCTGCTGCTACAGTGAATGCAATGCAAAAGGGTACTGTGAACGTAGCCTAAGACTTGTAATTAAGTGATTAGTAAGCAAACGTAGAAGAGAAAGTTACCTGCTTCCTTCCTGGATACAGCAGAAACGTTTCTACCTTGTCTACACAGATTAGTACACTTCCAACACAATCTGATAATGCTGGCCTGCAACTGCAAGCTTATGAATTAGCAGCTAATTGAAGTGAAAAGCTTGTGTTAACCCTTATAGGACATCTGAAACCTCTCAAATAGTTTTAGCTGTTAAATTTATGCTATGTTTAATGCTGTAGACCATAAATTAAATTTGAGTATAATCCCACTTCAAAAGCATTTTTTATTTTCAAAGTGTAACCAGCTAGGAATCTCTAAAACAGGGGTCTCAAACTCAATTTACCTGGGGGCCGCAGGAGGCAAAGTCAGGATGAGGCTGGGCCGCATAAGGGATTTCACAATCAGCAGCTCCCCCCCCCCCCCCCCCACCATCCCTTGCATTGATTGTTATTTCAAAATCAAAATCACACTGAAGCGAACTATTTTGCCTATTTCACCTTATAGTTCGCTTCAGTGCTCCCATTACAAGTAATCCGCCGTGTCCCCGCCGCAAAACGCCCAAGGGGCAATCCGCCGGCATTTCCTGAAAGGGGCAGAGCTTTCAGCTTCAGCTCTGCCCCTCCTGACGTCAATCGTGGCGCATCGCCGCCTCTGCCCGCCCCTCTCACTCTTTCTTCACAGAGAGGGGCGGGGAGAGGTGGCGATCCGTGAGGCGATTGACGTCAGGAGGGGCAGAGCTGAAGCTGAAAGCTCTGCCCCTTCGAGGAAATGCTGGCGGATTGCCCCCCGGGCGATTTGGGGGACTCTGCAGCCCTCGTTTAGCGGCGGGGATGCGGCGGATTACTTGGGAGCACTGAAGCGAACTATAAGGAAGCTTTTGCCCGCGCGGGCCACAAAATATTGTATCGAGGGCCGCAAATGGCCCGCGGGCCGTGAGTTTGAGACCCCTGCTCTAAAAGCACCAGGAAGTTTAAATCTGTGTTATTATAGGGATCCAAGCAGCTTTCTTTTTCTGCAGTTTGTCCTGGTTTGTAATAGCTGTAGGAGCTGCCCTTATTTACCCAGGGGAAGGTGTGAATGTAATCAAGTGTGACTCTCTAAACTGTTTGAAGTACAGTGCACTATCTCCCCATCTCCCCTCTGATGAAAGCCTTTGTTTGCTCATTGCTACTGCTAATTACAACAATCCTTATCTGCCTGCTCTTTCTGTGGATAGCAGGCCTCAGAAGTAGAGCAATACATGCCTCTAACAAACATTTAAATGTAATAAGAATAGATAGAATGTTTTTTTTAGTAATGGGCCACATTGTTAATATGCATTTTAATGTGCTATTGAGAAGGGGCTAAAATGGAGCTCAGTTCACTTTAACATCCATGGTGACAGCACTCACTGCCATGTCCACTCTCAAATTCTTTCATAAGGTGCACAAAATTATATCCGATTTCACCCAGGTAGCTGCAGGTGGTGCATTCGCTATCTGTCAGGTTCTCCAGTGCACAGGCCCAACGCTTGTTAGTACTCAGCCCAGGTAGCGCAGAGGCGTCCATCACACTTCATCATGTCTGGGCACCAGGGCAGTTTGTAGGATAATTAGCTCTCAGGGAAAATTTGTAAAAAATATCCCCCACCCTCGCCTAAATGCACAGTGTTGCAGTGATGTAGCCAGAGGTGCCTCTCAGTATTAGGTAGCTCTCTGTCAGGAACCAGCTCTGTGATAGCCATCCGAGACAGGACCTGATGGTTTTTGATCAAACTGGGAGGATCAGCCTTATTTAAGGGTAAAACAAGGCTGTCTCCCTCTACCACACTTTGCAAGGCTCAGCCACCACTAGCAGTTTTCTGTGAGCAAAGCTGCAAGACACCTGTGCTGAAAGGAGATCTGTCCCTGTCTATGGCAATTACAACAATTCCATACACTGTTGCCAAGCCGCATGCACCCAGGCTGTTGTTCACGTGTCTTAGGTCAGCCATGGGCTTTAGACCCAAACTACGGGAGCCCCAAAACACATGACGTGCATCAATGAAGCAACACGGCATACAATGTAGGCACGGATGTGTACCACAATACTCTGCAGTCTCCCGCTAGGAAATGTAAATTCTTTGCTTAGTACACATGAGAGTAAAACAGAGATAGAACGTTACTCTTGCATAATGTCTAATTTCTGGTGTGGGAAAATGCAATGCTGATTTAGATCAGGGTAACCCTTGCCATGCAGTGACGTACCTACCATACGGCTGCAGTTGCTCAAAGCACCGGGTGTAGCCATGGCAAGGGGTATCGCTGTTGTGCTCAGCCACTGTGTTCTTCCACCTAGGACCTTTTCTCATAGTTTGGGCAACATTCGGGAAAATAGCAGCAGGCAGTGCATGGGACTGTACTACTTCCTGCACTACATATAGCACCTCTCCCCCTTCCTGTCCCACCTCTCCCCCTTCCTGTCCGACCCCTCCCCCTTTCTGTCCCACCTCTCCCCCTTCCTGTCCGACCCCTCCCCCTTCCTGTCCCACCTCTCTCCCTCCCTGTCCTATGGCCAATGTAGGGAGAGTTGGCAGGATGTGTTTAGTGCTTCAGAAGTTGCCTGTCATTAGTAGCCATGAGCACTGGCTGCTGTAATACCAGAGTGGCCTGGACTATTGATTATTTATCCTGATCAGAGTAATTAATCAATAATGCAGGCCAGTCTGCTGTTGCAGAAGCCAGTGATACAGGTGCTGACAGTGACTTCTGCAGTGAGCAGAGAAGCAAGCTCCAGGAAATTTAGATTAGCTTGATTGCAGGTTATTTTATCTCTCTTACCAGCTCACCCTCCCACCCTTCCTCCCCCCTGACCCTTTCCTCTCTTCAGATTTTAGTGGCTTTTTTTAACAGCGTGTCCCTGCCAAACAGCACTGGTGATATATGCAGTCCTGGCGAGAGGTCTTTCTGCAATTTCCGCTCTCCCACCAGGCTCTTAGTCTTGTGCCTCTACCCCCTCCTCCTATGCATCCCATGGGCGTAACAATAGGGCCTGCAGCCCCTGCTCCTGTGGCCCACTCACAGCCGTTTTGGGGGGCTGGAGGGGACGCAGCAGGAGGGGAAAGCCATGGCCGCACTTGGCGGGGAGGGGGGACGGTCTCCCCCCCCCCCCCCCTCACCTTGGGCTCTCCCCTCTGCGCTCCCCTCCAGCTTAAATTAGTGTCTGGGCAGCGGGCAGATACATAACTTCCTTGTGTTCCACTGGGAATGTTCCTCTTTCTAGCGACTGACATAACTTCCTGTATGAACGAGGAGTATCCGCGGTGGAACGCAAGGAAGGTATGTATCTGCCCGCCGCTGCCTAGACACTACTTTAAGCTGGAGGGGAGCACAGAGGGGAGAGCCCGAGGTGAGCTGCCGAGTGTGGCCATGGCTTTCCCCTCACGCTGCGTCCCCTCCAGCCCCCCAAAACGGCCCTGAGCGGGCCCCGGGGGGGCATCAGAATCTCTGCAGGGGGGCCTAGTGGCTCCTAGTTATGCCCCTGGCTGCCAGGCAACTGGTATTGCTTAAAAGGAAATAAACATGACAGTCTCCATATACCTCTCTCTTCAGTTCCCCTTTAAAGGAAACGTCAGGCAATCTATGCTACCCCTAGATCTACTTACCCAGGGCTTCCTCCAGCCCCTTGCAGCCGACAAGTCCCTCCCTGTTCCCAGTACATACATACACACACAGCCTTATTATTTTACTACATGAGAGCACATGCTATATGGAGGAACAACAATGACATGCTGAACATAAGATATAGTATCAATGTAAAGGTGGCCATGCACTGGTCGATTTGCCATCAGATTCGACCAACAGATAGATCCCTCTCTGATCGAATCTGATCAGAGAGGGATCGTATGGCCACCTTTACTGCAAACAGATTGTGAATCGATTTCAGCCTGAAACCGATCACAATCTGTGGAGCTGCCGCTGCCCCCCCCCTCCCCCCCCGCATACATTACCTGTTCCGGCCGGCGCGTGTCCCCTGGTCCCAGCTGTCTTCTTCTCCGCTCCGGGCTCCAGACCATTCCTGCAGCTACTGAACTTCCTGTCCAGGGGAAGTTTAAACAGTAGAGGGCGCTCTACTGTTTAAACTTCCTGCCAGGACAGGAAGTTCTGTGTAGCAGCAGCCAGTCCGGAACCCAGCGCGGAAATAAGACAGCGGTGACAGCGGGGACTCGCGCCAGGTCATCGGGCATTCAAACGCCGCTATCGACGCACTCCCGACCCGCCGGCGACTGAGAAAAATCTTACGCACGGACGGATTGACGGGAACGATCAATTTCGGATGGAAATCAATCGTTCTGCCAGCGGTGTGCGCGGCGATTTCACAGCCGATTCGATCACTTTGATCGAATCGCCAGTATATCGGCGGGAAAATCGTTAGGTGTATGGGCCCCTTAACGTTGGCAAAACATTCAGAATGTCACTGATTGATACTGTTATTAAGGGATCTTATGAGACAACAAGCTCTCAATGAGGCAGTGACAGTCAGACATCAATCTCCACTTCATTGTGTTGTAAAGCCGCATCTACACGCGTAGATGCGGCCGCAATGTGCCTTATCAATCGAGCCGCTAATGCGGCTCGATTGATAAGATCCGACAGGACGGATCTCCCCACCGTCGATTCCCTGCTCGTTCCCCGCGAGGGGACAATGGCAGGGAATCGAGCGGAAGATAAGCGGCACCGGCGGGGACGAGCGGGGAATCGAAGCGGGGAAGCGGGTACGCATTGGGTACGCGCGGGGACGCGGAAGAAGCGATCCAGCGGCTAATCGAGCCGCCGGATCGTAGCCTCATCTACCCGTGTAGATGAGGCTTAAAAGTATTCAGAGGCCATAAAGTCATTAGCCCGTGTGATAAGCATCTAGGAATTTCCTTTTGCTGAAAGGGAAAGTCTACAAACAAAGGAGTCAAATTTTGAAAAAAAGTTGTAAAGTCTTTGTCAAGTCTTTAGAACTTTGTAGCAGTGAGAGACAGATGTTTTTTTACGAACCCTAGGGAGCAGGGACAGTGTACAAATTCCAAAGTGTGTGAGTCCTTATCTGTGTGGTGGACACATGCAATCAATATAACAATGCTGTGAGAGCAGAATACGTTTTTTTTCTCCATGCCCTTAGCTGTCAGTCTCTCAAACTTTTCCCCCCACTGGCCCCCTGTGGCATCTGGGCCCCCCTGCGGAGGCATCCCTTGCAGGGTCTATTGTTACGCCCCTGCTGGCAGCCCTGCTGGTCTATTTCTCTGCAGTAGTATCTGAATAACACCAGAAACAAGCATGCAGCTAGTCTTGTCAGATCTGACTTTGAAGTCTGAAACACCTAATCTGCTGCATGCTTGTTCAGGGGCTATGGCTAATAGTATTAGAGGCAGAGGATCAGCAGGGCAGCCAGGCAACTGGTATTGCTTAAAAGGAAATAAACATGGCAGCCTCCATATACCTCTCTCTTCAGTTCTAAGTGTTTTTATCTGCATGGGGAAAACACATTGGTCCTCAGTTTTCCTGAGCAGAAAGCGGGGGGGGGGCCCCATCCAAAGTTTTGCAGGGGGGCCCAGTGATGTCTAGTTACGTGGGGTCGGGCTGCCATCCCCTCCTTGCAAAGCAACCTTACCGAAATGTCAAGGGTCAATGACGCATAAACACCATTTAACCACTTCCCGATCGCCGTACAATTGGCGGCCGGGAAGTGGACGACGCAAGGACCGCCGTATAGACATATGGCAGCGGTCCTTGTACGGGCATGGGCGGCGCGATCGCGTCATTCGTGACGCGATCGGCCGCCGGCGACTGGCTCCGCCCCCCTCGCGCTGTAACCCGCTGGCCGTTCGAAAGCGCCGGCGGGTTACTAGCACCCGGATCGCCGCATACAAAGTGTATAATACACTTTGTAATGTATACAAAGTGTATTATACAGGCTGCCTCCTGCCCTGGTGGTCCCAGTGTCCGAGGGACCACCAGGGCAGGCTGCAGCCACCCTAGTCTGCACCAAGCACACTGATTTCCCCCCCCCCTGCCCCCTGATCGCCCACAGCACCCCTCAGACCCCCCCCTGCCCACCCCCCAGACCCCTGTTTGCACCCAATCACCCCCCTAATCACCCATCAATCACTCCCTGTCACTATCGGTCACTGCTATTTTTTTTATTAGGTCCCTAACTGCCCCCTGCTCCCTCCTGATCACCCCCCCACCCCTCAGATTCTCCCCAGACACCCCCCCCAGACCCCTCCCTGTGTACTGTATGCATCTATCCCCCCTGATCACCTGTCAATCACCCATCAATCACCCCCTGTCACTGCCACCCATCAATCAGCCCCTAACCTGCCCCTTGCGGGCAATCTGATCACCCACCCACACCAATAGATCGCCCGCAGATCCGACATCAGATCACCTCCCAAGTGCAGTGTTTACATCTGTTCTCTACCCTAAACACCCACTAATTACCCATCAATCACCCCCTATCACCACCTGTCACTGTTACCCATCAGATCAGACCCTAATCTGCCCCTTGCGGGCACCAAATCACCCGCCTACACGCTCAGATTGCCCTCAGACCCCCCTTATCAATTCGCCAGTGAAATATTTACATCTGTTCTTCCCTGTAATAACCCACTGATCACCTGTCACTGCCACCCATCAATCGCCCCCTGTCACTGCCACCCATCAATCACCCCCTGTCACTGCCACCCATCAATCAGCCCCTAACCTGCCCCTTGCGGGCAATCTGATCACCCACCCACACCAATAGATCCGACGTCAGATCACCTCCCAAGTGCAGTGTTTACATCTGTTCTCTACCCTAAACACCCACTAATTACCCATCAATCACCCCTGTCACTGCTACCCATCAGATTAGACCCCTATCTGCCCCTAGGGCACTCAATCACCAGCCCACACCCTCAGAACGCCCTCAGACCCCAGCCCTGATCACCTCGCCAGTGCATTGCTTGCATCTATTCCCCCCTCTAATCACACCTTGAGACACCCATCAATCACCTCCTGTCACCCCCTAGCACACCTACCCATGAGATCAGGCCCTAATTTGCCCCGTGTGGGCTCCTGATCACTCGACCAAACCCTCAGATCCCCCTCAGACCCCCTTCCGATCACCTCCCCAGTCCATTGATTGCATCTATTTACCCTCTAACCACCCCCTGAGACACCCATCAATCACCTCCTGTCACCCCCCTAGCACTCCTATCCATCAGATCAGGCCCAATACAACCTGTCATCTAAAAGGCCACCCTGCTTATGACCGGTTCCACAAAATTCGTTCCCTCATAGACCACCTGTCATCAAAATTTGAAGATGTTTATACCCCTGAACAGTCATTTTGAGACATTTGGTTTCCAGACTACTCACGATTTTGGGCCCGTAAAATGACAGGGCGGTATAGGAACCCCACAAGTGACCCCATTTTAGAAAAAAGACACCCCAAGGTATTCTGTTAGGTGTATGACGAGTTCATAGAAGATTTTATTTTTTGTCAAAAGTTAGCGGAAATTGATTTTTATTGTTTTTTTTCACAAAGTGTCATTTTTCACTAACTTGTGACAAAAAATAAAATCTTCTATGAACTCGCCATACACCTAACGGACAACCTTGGGGTGTCTTCTTTCTAAAATGGGGTCACTTGTGGGGTTCCTATACTGCCCTGGCATTTTAGGGGCCCTAAACCGTGAGGATTTATATTGCATTGGATTTTATTAACCTAGGATTTATATTGCACTCAGCACTTTCTATATATGCACTATATCTTTGGCACTTATTGAGAGGTACAGAACCCCGGTTCTCTCACTGTGGGGGCTCTCATTGAGCCACTCAGATGATGATTGCTTATTAACTTTCAGGATAACCTATTTGAGGTGATATCAATTTATCTACCATATTAAGAGGTATACGACTGATTGGCTGTTGTTTTAATTTGGGGTCATATTTTCCCTTTGTAGATTGAGCACATGTGCCATGCAGGGTACATGTGTCAGCTTTCCCAAATTCAAAGCGGAAAGGAGATTGCTGCCGTTGTCACACACCACGTTGCCGATCTCCAGCTGGTGCGGTGTCAGCCACTGATCCACCTGTTTGTTAAGAGCAGCCAGGAGAGCTGCTCCAGTGTGACTCTCCGCTTTGAGGCAAGACATGTCTAAGATGGCGTGACACTGTCGTACCTGGCATGCAGCATAGGCCCTGGGGAGCTGGGGCTGTGTAGCTGGGGAGGAGATCGCGGCACCAGCCGAGGAGGAGGAGGATGACGACAGCGAAGAGGATGTAGCTAGTGTTGGGCGAACATCTAGATGTTCGGGTTCGGGCCGAACAGGCCGAACATGGCCGCGATGTTCGGGTGTTCGACCCGAACTCCGAACATAATGGAAGTCAATGGGGACCCGAACTTTTGTGCTTTGTAAAGCCTCCTTACATGCTACATACCCCAAATTTACAGGGTATGTGCACCTTGGGAGTGCACCTTGGGAGTGGGTACAAGAGGGATTTTACCAATTTTGGACCCCTGTAACTCTGGTTTGCAGAGATGTAGGGACCCCATCTTTTGAATCCAAGTCTAACAATATGTCTTCTACCTGCATGAGACATTTCGTGAAATTCAGACGTTGCTAACGGCCATGGCTGAGATTTATGTACGCCACCATCACTACCATTGAAATAGCCCAAATAAACAGGTTTTTGTGACCCTAGGCTATGACCTCTTCGGCCTAGGGGCCCGAAACTCACCAGTCATGTTCCCCCTAAGGGTCCCTACAATGCTAGAAAATTTGGTACTGCTGAGCCATTGCCCTTTGAAAAGATGTGAGATTTTGGAAAGTGAAATAGGGAGGCAATGAAATCCTATGGGGGATTTTACCAATTTTGGACCCCTGTAACTCTGGTTTGCAGAGATGTAGGGACCCCATCTTTGGAATCCAAGTCTAACAATATGTCTTCTACCTGCATGAGACATTTCGTGAGATTCAGACTTTGCTAACGGCCATTGCTGCGATTTATGTACGCCACCATCACTACCATTGAAATAGCCCAAATAAACAGGTTTTTGTGACCCTAGGCTATGACCTCTTCGGCCTAGGGGCCCGAAACTCACCATTCATGTTCCCCCTAAGGGTCCCTACAATGCTAGAAAATTTGGTACTGCTGAGCCATTGCCCTTTAAAAAGATGTGAGATTTTGGAAAGTGAAATAGGGAGGCAATGAAATCCTATGGGGGATTTTACCAATTTTGGACCCCTGTAACTCTGGTTTGCAGAGATGTAGGGACCCCATCTTTGGAATCCAAGTCTAACAATATGTCTTCTACCTGCATGAGACATTTCGTGAGATTCAGACGTTGCTAACGGCCATGGCTGAGATTTATGTACGCCACAATCACTACCATTGAAATAGCCCAAATAAACAGGTTTTTGTGACCCTAGGCTATGACCTCTTCGGCCTAGGGGCCCGAAACTCACCAGTCATGTTCCCCCTAAGGGTCCCTACAATGCTAGAAAATTTGGTACTGCTGAGCCATTGCCCTTTGAAAAGATGTGAGATTTTGGAAAGTGAAATAGGGAGGCAATGAAATCCTATGGGGGATTTTACCAATTTTGGACCCCTGTAACTCTGGTTTGCAGAGATGTAGGGACCCCATCTTTGGAATCCAAGTCTAACAATATGTCTTCTACCTGCATGAGACATTTCGTGAGATTCAGACGTTGCTAACGGCCATGGCTGAGATTTATGTACGCCACCATCACTACCATTGAAATAGCCCAAATAAACAGGTTTTTGTGACCCTAGGCTATGACCTCTTCGGCCTAGGGGCCCGAAACTCACCAGTCATGTTTCTCCCTAAGGGTCCCTACAATGCTAGAAAATTTGGTACTGCTGAGCCATTGCCCTTTGAAAAGATGTGAGATTTTGGAAAGTGAAATAGGGAGGCAATGAAATCCTATGGGGGATTTTACCAATTTTGGACCCCTGTAACTCTGGTTTGCAGAGATGTAGGGACCCCATCTTTGGAATCCAAGTCTAACAATATGTCTTCTACCTGCATGAGACATTTCGTGAGATTCAGACTTTGCTAATGGCCATTGCTGCGATTTATGTACGTCACCATCACTACCATTGAAATAGCCCAAATAAACAGGTTTTTGTGACCCTAGGCTATGACCTCTTCGGCCTAGGGGCCCGAAACTCACCAGTCATGTTCCCCCTAAGGGTCCCTACAATGCTAGAAAATTTGCCACTGCTGAGTAATTGCCCTTTGAAAAGATGTGAGATTTTGGAACTGTAAATAGGAGGCCCAATGAAAGCCTATGGGGGATTTTACCAAATTTGGAGCCCTGTAACTCTGGTTTGCAGAGATGTAGGGAACCCATCTTTGGAGCCCAAGTCTAACAATATGTCTTCTACCTGCATGAGACATTTCGTGAGATTCAGACGTTGCTAACGGCCATTGCTGCGATTTATGTACGTCAGACTCGCCACCATTGAAATTGCCCAAATAAACAGGTTTTGTGACCCTAGGCTATGACCTCTTCGGCCTAGGACTGCATTGAACGCGACCCACGCATTGTGCGCATTCTGGACAACACCAATTACTGGGTTTATACCCTTCTGGATCCACGGTACAAACACAATGTTCCAAAACTGCTTGAAGAAAGAGCCAGACAGGTCAAAATGGAAGAATACCAGCAGGCCCTTGTGGAGACTTTAGAGAGGAGATTGACATCCTCCCCCTCCTCTAGCCAGTTGTACGCCGACAGACTGACTTCCGCAAACCCAGGACGACCAGGAGGGCAGCAAACAACACAAGCCGCAGCTAGTGCCCAAAAGGGAATGGTATCGGCAGTGTCCTTGGAGTGGGAAAATTTTCTGACACCCATGCAGCAGCACACAGAACAGCAAGCGTGCAGATCCACCTCCAACACCGATCGCCTGGAGAAGATGGTCAAGGACTACATGTCAGATGGCGTAGCTGTGTTGAACAATCCATCTGCACCCTTCAACTATTGGGTATCGAAGCTAGACACCTGGCACAAACTGGCAATGTACGCAATAGAGGTGCTGGCTTGCCCGGCAGCCAGCGTTATGTCGGAACGCTGTTTCAGTGCTGCCGGAGGCATCGTCACAGATCGGCGGCGTATCCGCCTCTCCACAGAAAATGCAGACCGTCTGACTCAAATTAAAATGAATCAATCCTGGAATGGAAACGACTACGCAACACTCCCGGACCCCAACCAAGTAACATAAACAATGAACATCTGTGATGGGTTAGCGTTTCCGGTCCCTGTTTATTGAACCTCTCATCTGTATTACATTTATGACTGCATGGCGACAAAATGCAAATTGCTATCCGCACGCTTCTTGTCCTCATGCAAGGCCTGGGTTGTTGTGTCTCAAAGCGTAGCCTTCTCCTCCTGCGCCACCCTCCTCCTGTTCCATCACGTGTGCTGCTGCTGGGTTAGCGTTACCGGTCCCTTTTCCTGGAACCTCTTATATGTATTACATTTATGACTGCATGCCGACAAAAAGCATGTTACCTGTGCAAAGAAAACAGACATTTCCCGCATTTAAAAGACAGTTTTCCCTTTGAAACTTTAAAATCGATTTTCTCAAAAACTATAAGCTCTTTTTGCTAAAAAAAAATTTCCTCTTGTACCCACTCCCAAGCTGCACATACCCTGTAAATTTGGGGTATGTAGCATATAAGGAGGCTTTACAAAGCACGAAAGTTTGGGTCCCCATTGACTTCCATTATGTTCGGAGTTTGGCCATGTTCGGCCCGAACCCGAACATCTAGATGTTCGCCCAACACTACACGTGACCCGTTCGGCCAATCACAGCGCTAGCCGAACGTTCGGGTAATGTTCGGCCATGCGCTCTTAGTTCGGCCATATGGCCGAACAGTTTGGCCGAACACCATCAGGTGTTCGGCCGAACCCGAACATCACCCGAACAGGGTGATGTTCTGCAGAACCCGAACAGTGGCGAACACTGTTCGCCCAACACTAGATGTAGCAGGCGGAGAGGTGGCAGGAGGCCTGCCTGCAAGCCGTGGAGGTGTCACAAGTTGGTCCGCTGCACAGCCACGTACTCCCTGCTTGCCATCGTTCACCAGGTTGACCCAATGGGCTGTGTAAGTAATGTACCTGCCCTGACCGTGCTTGGCAGACCAGGCATCCGTGGTCAGGTGGACCCATGACCCAACGCTGTGTGCCAGAGATGACACCACTTACCTCTCCACTTCACAGTGCAGTTTGGGTATCGCCTTTTTAGAGAAATAATTGCGCATCTTCCACTGCGGTGTCCCAATAACCACAAATTTACGGAAGGCCTCAGAGTCCACCAGCTTGTATGGTAACAGCTGGCGAGCTAACACTTCCGCCACGCCAGCTGTCAGATGCCGGGCAAGGGGGTGACTGGCACAAATTAGCTTCTTCCGCTCCAAAATTTCCTTCACGGACACCTGGCTGCTGTGGGCAGAGGAGCAGGAACCGCTTAAGGTCAGAGGCGGAGTGGAGGAAGGTGGCTGTGAAAGGGAGAAAGCGGCTGAAGATGATGCACTTGAAGGAGAAAGAGGAGAAGGAGGGTGGCTTTTCTTTTGTGTGCTGCTTTTCCTCAGGTGCTCTTCCCATTGCAGTTTGTGCCTTTTCTCCATGTGCCTTCGTAAGGCACTTGTCCCTACATGGGTGTTGGCCTTTCCATGGCTCAATTTTTGCTGGCAGAGAGTACAGATGGCTTTGCTCCGATCTGAGGCACACACACTAAAAAATTTCCAAACCGCTGACATGGCCGGATTTGTGGGTAGGCCTCATAGGCCCCGGACTAGGGCGAGGCTTCAGGTGGGGCAATGTTACAGCTGTCCGCAAATCAGCTGTTCCATATTTGCCTATCTGTGCAGCGCTGTCCTCTTCCTCCTCGAGTCTCTCATGCATTGAGTGTGTTCGTTCCGCCCCTTTCCCTCACTCTGACACTGAAGGGATGGGCTGATAGCAGGGCGGGAGACCCCAAGGGAGGATGACCACACCACAGGCAAAGTAGGTAGTTGCTGAACAGCTGCTCTGTTAACCTGATGTAAGTTCTGTGCTGTTTGCTGTTCTTATTGCTGGAGTGCAGTGCTAGCTTTATTGCACAGTGTCAGTCCTCTAAGTTCTCCCACTAAACATTCTTTCTTAAGTTCCGGGCTGTCTTCTCTTCTCGCAATGGCATCTAAAGCTACATATATTATTGCAGGCAGCTGTTGTGGTTAGGATCTGTTTAAAGCACCAGCAATGATTTGATTTAAAATGAACTTCCCCATAAGGTAAGTTCACAAGAGCGTTCCATTGGGATAAGCATTATAACTTATGTAGGGGGTACTGCTCCTCTGGCCTGTTGTTCCTATGAGATCTACATTCTATTCGACAGACTGACCGCACAGTGATGCATTTTTATTTTCCCAGCAATGGGGTACATGCACCGCAATGCATGCTGGGAGATGTAGTCTGTGGTTGTGAGTCCAGTGATGTTCTTGAATCCAAGGACTACATCTCCCAGCATGCAATACAGCAGGCAAGCACAATTTCCTTTGCTGGGAAAAAGAAAATGCAGCACTGTGCAGTCAGTCTGTGGTGAAGATGGCGGATTCCATAGGTATAAGAATTGGTTGGTGTTTATTAAGTGTCTGGATAGTGTAATGGCTAAAGGACAACTGTAGCAAGAGGTATGTGAAGGCTGCCATGTTTATTTCCTTTTAAACAATACCAGTTGTCTGGCTGTCCTGTTCTCTTTGACTGCAGTAGTGTCTGAATCACCCAACTTAAACAAGCATGCAGCTAATGCAGTCAGACTTCAGTCAGAAACACCTGATCTGGATTCTTGTTCCAGGGTTATGGTAAAAGTATTAGAGGCAGAGAATCAGCAGGATATCCAGGCAACTGGTATTGCTTAAAAGGAAATAAATAGGGCAGCCTCCGCATACCTCTCGCAATAGTTGTCCTTTAGGATCTCTGACATAGGAGACCTGGGTTCAAAACTCGGCTTTTCCTATTTAGTAAGTCAGCACCTATTCAGTAAGGAGTCCTTGGGTACAGCTCTCTAACACTGCTACTGCCTACTGAGTGCACTCTAAGGTTGCCTCGCAAGCGCTTTGAGTCAGACAGGAGAAAAGCGCTCTACAAAATACTGGAATTATTATTATTACAGATATTTCAGGTGCTCAGTTCGCTTTAAAAGTATTGTAAGGGAACACAAGTCCCAGCTGTCCCTGTTTGGAACAAAATCCTCTGTCTTTCTGTCTCATTTGTGTCTCTTCCAGGACTTATGTGCAGATCTATGTACTGTAAATATGTCTCTAACTACTCAAAACATTTTTTAGAGCCTCAACATTTAAAGCAAACCTGAAGTGAGAAAAAGTGCTTCAGGCTTTATCCTTACTGAAGTATAGGGAATGCTCTGATAATATAGAGCATTCCCATTCCTCCATCCAGCCCATCATTCCAACAACATTCTGTTAGAGGTATTCCACCAAATAGATTTTCGGAACTAGTTATGTCCCAGATTAGTTCAGAGGAAGAGGGCATCACCACTGCCCTTGTGCGGGCTGGGCTTGCCCATGTGCGGGGCTGGACTTGCCTATGTGTGGGGCTGGACTTGCACATGTGCAGGAGGGTTGCGCTCATCCTTGGCCCTAACCAGGGACCCGAGTAGTCTCTTAGGGCTGTTCCACCAAGTGTCACGAAGAGCTTTACCAGAGGACAGCGTTGGAATGACAGGCCGGGTGGAGGCTCTATGCTATCCACAGCCTTCCCTCTACAACAAAGGTAAGTATCACATCTGACGTTAGTGTTCTCACTGCAGCTGTTATCCCATCCTCTAAACTGAAGTTGCTTATTTCCAGATGCTAATATGAAGCAGTGAGCAAAAAAGGACCCACATGGTTAGTATTATCAACCTATGAGTTTTATGCACGCTATCTTCATATGGTGTGACAAGGGGTATGGCCGGAAGTGTGTTTTAAATGCCTCCCACTTTTTTAATTCAAAAACCTTGGGGGAACTTTTTAATTAAGGTATGCATTAAAACCTTCCTCAGTGTAACAGCAGTGAAAGATTTTGCTGATGCCTGATTTTGGAATCCTCCAATACTCACTCAGGCCCAGTGCACACCAAAACCGCTATAAGATTCACAAAGCGCTAGCGGTTTTGGGTGCGGAGTACGAGATAAAGGCGCAGTGCACATCGAGCGGATTTGGATGCGATCCGCCGTCCGCATCCGCCTGTTAATCCGTGTGGCTATTGTATTTCAATGGGCTGGTGCACACCGGCGGTGTGAGGTTTTTTGCAAACCGCAAACGTGCAGCAGGAGGCACGTTTGCGGTTTGCTAAAAACCTCAAACTGCCAGTGTGCACCAGCCCATTCAATTACATTAGCCAAGCGGATTTTCAGGCGGATGCGACTGGCGGATCCGCTCGGTGTGCACTGGGCCTAATTGCTCCTCAACATCCTTTCTGGTGCAGTTTTCTGTTAGGCACAGACATTGATTTTACTGGCCATCTCTCCTACCTGAAGTTCAGTTGGATTAACATTTTTATGTTGGGCTACTGGCAAAATAGTAAATTCAATAAGTGTGGTCATTTAGCTATTGGTAAGCTATTGTGACTTGCCTAGTAAAAAGAAATGTATTATTGATTTGGGACCATTTTGAGTAATGTGAATAAGTTTCCTTATCTGGATTGTGGTTTTCTGAAAATATACTTACCACAGCCCACCGCATCACCATTTCATGTTCTGTGATGCATTTACTCATATGCTCTGCTATTGTATATGCAGGGCCGTATCTATTAAGAGGCACCCGTGGGCCGGTGCCATGGGCGGGTCCTCGGGGGGGGGCAGCCACCTATAGTAAATTTATTTTTCTTTTCTTTTTTTTTTTTTTTAAATTCTTTTACATTTTTTATAATTTTTTTTTTTGCGGGGGGGGCGAGAGCTTGGGGTGCGGCGAAGAGCACACACACACACGGAGGGTCCCCCCGCCCTACAGCAGAGTGGCAGCGGCCGGCAGGGACGTCATCCTGATCTCTGCATGCCGCTGGTGTGGTCTAGTTAGTGACGTCACTAGACCACGCGGCGGCGCCGGCATGCAGAGTTTCCCTCTTGCGGTGGACGAGGGACGAGGACGCGAGGTAATGTATTTCTAGTTAAGTCTGCTGACATGATTATTGCTCTTATTTCTGGACAAATCTGCTGTCATTATTGCTCTTATTTCTGGACAAATCTGCTGTCATTATTGCTCTTATTTCTGGACAAATCTGATGTCATTATTGCTCTTATTTCTGGACAAATCTGATGTCATTATTGCTCTTATTTCTGGACAAATCTGCTGTCATTATTGCTCGTATTTGTGGTCAAATCTGCTGTCATTATTGCTCGTATTTGTGGTCAAATCTGCTGTCATTATTGCTCGAATTTGTGGTCAAATCTGCTGACATGATTGCTCGTATTTGTGGTCAAATCTGCTGACATGATTGCTCGTATTTGTGGTCAAATCTGCTGACATTATTGCTCGTATTTGTGGTCAAATCTGCTGTCATTATTGCTCGTATTTGTGGTCAAATCTGCTGACATTATTGCTCGTATTTGTGGTCAAATCTGCTGACATGATTGCTCGTATTTGTGGTCAAATCTGCTGACATTATTGCTCGTATTTGTGGTCAAATCTGCTGTCATTATTGCTCGTATTTGTGGTCAAATCTGCTGACATTATTGCTCGTATTTGTGGTCAATTCTGCTGACATTATTGCTCGTATTTGTGGTCAAATCTGCTGTCATTATTGCTCGTATTTGTGGTCAAATCTGCTGACATGATTGCTCGTATTTGTGGTCAAATCTGCTGACATTATTGCTCGTATTTGTGGTCAAATCTGCTGACATTATTGCTCGTATTTGTGGTCAAATCTGCTGACATTATTGCTCGTATTTCTGATCAAATCTGCTGACATTATGGCTCGTATTTCTGATCAAATCTGCTGACATTATGGCTCGTATTTCTGATCAAATCTGCTGACATTATTGCACGTATTTCTGATCAAATCTGCTGACATTATTGCTCGTATTTGTGGTCAAATCTGCTGACATTATTGCACGTATTTCTTATCAAATCTGCTGACATTATTGCACGTATTTCTGATCAAATCTGCTGACATTATTGCTCGTATTTCTGATCAAATCTGCTGACATTATTGCACCTATTTCTGATCAAATCTGCTGACATTATTGCTCGTATTTCTGATCAAATCTGCTGACATTATTGCTCGTATTTCTGATCAAATCTGCTGACATTATTGCTCGTATTTCTGATCAAATCTGCTGACATTATTGCTCGTATTTCTGATCAAATCTGCTGACATTATTGCACGTATTTCTTATCAAATCTGCTGACATTATTGCTCGTATTTCTGATCAAATCTGCTAACATTATTGCTCGTATTTCTCATCAAATCTGCTGTCGTTACTGCACGTATTTCTGATCAAATCTGCTGACATTATTGCTCGTATTTCTGATCAAATCTGCTGACATTGCTCGTATTTCTTATCAAATCTGCTGACATTATTGCTCGTATTTCTTATCAAATCTGCTGACATTATTGCTCGTATTTCTGATCAAATCTGCTGACATTATTGCTCGTATTTCTGATCAAATCTGCTGACATTATTGCTCGTATTTCTGATCAAATCTGCTGACATTATGGCTCGTATTTCTGATCAAATCTGCTGACATTGCTCGTATTTCTTATCAAATCTGCTGACATTATTGCTCGTATTTCTCATCAAATCTGCTGACATTATTGCTCGTATTTCTTATCAAATCTGCTGACATTATTGCACGTATTTCTCATCAAATCTGCTGACATTATTGCACGTATTTCTCATCAAATCTGCTGACATTATTGCACGTATTTCTTATCAAATCTGCTGACATTATTGCACGTATTTCTGATCAAATCTGCTGTCGTTACTGCACGTATTTCTGATCAAATCTGCTGACATTATTGCTCGTATTTCTGATCAAATCTGCTGACATTGCTCGTATTTCTTATCAAATCTGCTGACATTATTGCTCGTATTTCTTATCAAATCTGCTGACATTATTGCTCGTATTTCTCATCAAATCTGCTGACATTATTGCACGTATTTCTGATCAAATCTGCTGACATTATTGCTCGTATTTCTGATCAAATCTGCTGACATTATTGCTCGTATTTCTGATCAAATCTGCTGACATTATTGCTCGTATTTCTGATCAAATCTGCTGACATTATTGCTCGTATTTCTGATCAAATCTGCTGACATTGCTCGTATTTCTTATCAAATCTGCTGACATTATTGCTCGTATTTCTTATCAAATCTGCTGACATTATTGCTCGTATTTCTGATCAAATCTGCTGACATTATTGCTCGTATTTCTGATCAAATCTGCTGACATTATTGCTCGTATTTCTGATCAAATCTGCTGACATTATTGCACGTATTTCTGATCAAATCTGCTGACATTATTGCTCGTATTTCTGATCAAATCTGCTGACATTATTGCACGTATTTCTTATCAAATCTGCTGACATTATTGCACGTATTTCTGATCAAATCTGCTGACATTATTGCTCGTATTTCTGATCAAATCTGCTAACATTATTGCTCGTATTTCTCATCAAATCTGCTGTCGTTACTGCACGTATTTCTGATCAAATCTGCTGACATTATTGCACGTATTTCTGATCAAATCTGCTGACATTATTGCTCGTATTTCTGATCAAATCTGCTAACATTATTGCTCGTATTTCTCATCAAATCTGCTGTCGTTACTGCTCGTATTTCTGATCAAATCTGCTGACATTGCTCGTATTTCTTATCAAATCTGCTGACATTATTGCTCGTATTTCTTATCAAATCTGCTGACATTATTGCTCGTATTTCTCATCAAATCTGCTGACATTATTGCTCGTATTTCTTATCAAATCTGCTGACATTATTGCACGTATTTCTCATCAAATCTGCTGACATTATTGCTCGTATTTCTGATCAAATCTGCTGACATTATTGCTCGTATTTCTGATCAAATCTGCTGACATTGCTCGTATTTCTTATCAAATCTGCTGACATTATTGCTCGTATTTCTTATCAAATCTGCTGACATTATTGCTCGTATTTCTCATCAAATCTGCTGACATTATTGCTCGTATTTCTTATCAAATCTGCTGACATTATTGCTCGTATTTCTCATCAAATCTGCTGACATTATTGCACGTATTTCTGATCAAATCTGCTGACATTATTGCACGTATTTCTGATCAAATCTGCTGACATTATTGCTCGTATTTCTGATCAAATCTGCTGACATTATTGCACGTATTTCTGATCAAATCTGTGCTGACATTATTGCTCGTATTTCTGATCAAATCTGTTCACATCACGTGTATTTTCTTGAGAAAACCTGCACAATTATGTGAATTTTCTGGGGAAAGGGTGACCAAAACTTGGGCCCACTGTCTTTGCGTTGCACTTTTAAAGGGAACCCGAGTAATATTTTAAGCAATACCAGTTGCCTGGCTGCCGTGCTGGTCCTCTGCCTCTAATTCTTTCAACCACAGACCCTGAACAAGCATGCAGCAGGTCGGGGGTTTCTAGGGTTGCCAGGTCGGCTGATGGAGAAAACCGGACAGGGGGTGGAGTTAGGGGTGGAGTTAGGGGCGGAGTCAGAAGCACACTTTTATGTAGAGTGGGGCTAAGCAATGGGCTTTTTTTTTTTTTAAATTTATAGTATTTATATCGCACTGACATCTTCTGCAGCACATTACAGAGTACATAGCCATGTCACTAACTGTCCTCACCAGTAGTACTGGTCCAGTGCACATAAGAGACAGTTTTTCACCAGTAACTGCACATAAGAGACAGCTTTTCACCAGTAAATGCACATTATAAGAGACACCTTTTCGCCAGTAAATGCACATAATAAGAGACAGCTTTTCCCCAGTAAATGCACAAGAGACAGCTTTTCACCAGTAAATGCACATAATAAGACACAGCTTTTCACCAGTAAATGCACATAATAAGACACAGCTTTTCACCAGTAAATGCACATAATAAGAGACAGCTTTTCACCAGTAAATGCACAAAAGAGACAGCTTTTCACCACTAAATGCACATAATGACAAACAGCCAGTGTTCCCAGTATATGTAGCCAGGGATATATGTGCCCAGTATATGTAGCTAGGGGGTATATATGTCCCAGTATATGTAGGCAGGGATGTAAATGTCCCAGTATACGTAGGCAGGGGTATATATGTACAAAACCTAATCAATATTGCGGGATATCAACCTGAAATATTCAAATTCTGTCTCACCTATCGATACATATGAAACACAAAGGGAAAAATATAGGGAGCCTGAATTAATGCAATTTATCAAAATTTAATCACTTATTTAAATGCCATAAGAACACCACGAGTTTAAAAACAATTAAAAATCTCATTCATACAGCAAAACTACACCAGGCCGGCCAGGTTATTTCAAGAAGACTTCAGGTGCACCTATGTATCTAATGTTACCGGTATATTGCAGTAAAGGTCTTCAGGCCCCTTTAAATCCTGCGCAGTTGCTGTATATAGTCATCCCAAAGGCATATCTTCAATCCACCCTTATATTTATAGTGCCTCTATATAGTCACTCCATTATGGAACACCCCCATTACATGTAGCGTGGGCTACACCACCCTATCACGCCAGGCTTCCACCACAGCAGGTTAAACGAATGACATCCAGCAAATAAGGACTTGTGAACTGGCTTGCTTTAGCAATATCGTTTCATCAGCTCCACAACTTGTCTAGATACATCCACATATGGCTGGTACTCACGCGCCCTGACTGGTCAGCAGGGGCTGTCAGTCTTTTTCATTGGCTCCGTCCAGGTCACTGGGCTACTGGGAGACCAAGACATCTCTTTGAAGATTAACCGCACAGGTAGCTTCCATCCGGAACGAAGCCGGCAAGGGATGAGGGGCGGAGGCTCAGGGTGGATCGATGCCGCCGGGGACTCCGGCGGGATGACGTCACTGGACACGTGACGCGTTTCGCCAATAGGCTTCTTCAGACGTGTGCGCATGTGCCTGGGCATAGGGTCTTCTTATGTGCGACCATTGCTACGCCCACCACATACGTAATTCCGTAAGTGTTACCATGGAGATTTCATAACTGAGCAGTCTCCATCTAATGGTCATTATTGAGAAGGCAGCCAGAATTATTTTTACAAAAATACTTTTAGGTTCATGTCACTATTGAGCCCATATGGTTGCATAGAGTTGCATTGATAAATCCAAAAGGACTCTTTCCTCAACAACTGCTGGTCAAAGTCCCCCCTTCTGGGACTTATATTTAATTTATAAATTCCTTTTGCCTTCAAACATCTAGGATTGGAATTATGGGCCATTTTAAAATGCATAGCAACCGGACTTTTTTCATAGCTGTTTTTAATATTGTTGACATGCTCCTGTATACGATCTCTCAAAGGTCTATATGTTTTCCCAATATAGACCTTATTACAACTACACCTCAGCTGATAAACAACCTTTTCCGTGTTACAATCAATATAATCATTAATCCTATAATTAACAGAGCCATCATAATTTGGAAAAGAATCTCCTTTTTCCATATATGGACACATAGAGCAATCACAGCAACGAAACATTCCCTTTTTATTTCTTTTGACCATACCAGGTCTATCTTTTGGTTTAAATTCGCTGCTCACGAGCACGTCCGACAGGTTTCTGCCCCTCCTTGCTGCCATATGGGGGTAGTCGCCCACCAAACTTTTAATAATCGGGTCCCTACCTAGCAAATGCCAATGTCTGCCAAGTATGTCCCTTATTTCATTGTAATGAGATCCATAGGTGGTCACAACTCTGACCAATCCAGGATCATTTCCTTTTAAATTGTCATCTGATCTGTTTACCAACAGATCAGTTCTTCTTTTTGATAATGCCTTATAATAGGCTTTATTGATTATATGTCTAGGATAGCCTCTGGCTAAGAGCCTCACCTTGAGGTCCTCAGCTTCCATTTTGAAATCCTCAATTTGGCTGCAGTTGCGTCGTAATCGCATGAACTGACCTATAGGTACAGCCCATTTCTGCGACGGCAAATGAGCACTTTTAGCTGACAGCAAGGTATTACCGGCAGTCTCCTTACGGTACGTGCTCGTGATCAGCACATCCCCCAACTTTTTGATTTTTAAATCTAAAAAGGAGATCTCAGTTTTACTGTAAGTGTACGTTAAAAATATGTCTCTATCATTTTTGTTCAATTCTCCGACAAACTCGTGCAATTGGGACTCAGTCCCCTTCCATACTACGAGTATGTCATCCACATATCTTAGCCATAGGGCGACGTGTTCCCGGTACCCACGCATGCCCCTAACCATGGTCTCCTCCCAGAAGCCCAGGTGTAGGCACGCGTAGGACGGGGAACACGCCGCTCCCATGGCCACGCCTTTTTTCTGTCGATACAACTCTCCTTTAAATTCAAAATAATTGTAATTCAAAATGAGCCTCATCATATCTAACACAAACTCAGAATGAGCCTGTTGATCATTATATTTCCTCTCCAAATAATAACTTAGAGCTTCCAAACCCTTCTGGTGGGGGATGGACGTGAAAAGAGCTTCCACGTCCAACCCCACCAAGAGGCAATCCTCCTCAACCTGTACCCCTTCAATCTCCGCCAAGACAGCTTTGGTATCCATCACAAAGGATGGCAATTTTTTCACAATATCTTTAATCTTTTTTTCTACAAACTGAGCGACCTTCTCAAGAGGGCCATTGTTGCCCGAAACAATGGGACGGCCTGGGGGATTTTTAATATCCTTATGGGTTTTGGGCAATATATAAAAGGTAGGCGTAGTATAAATCTCAATTTTCAAAAACTTCATCTCCCTTTCCAAAAGAATTCCATCCAAATAACCCCATATAATTTTGTCATTGATCTTTTCTACCAATTCCTTAAAGGGGTTATTGCGTACTCTTTCATATGTGTTCTTGTCACTCAACAGACGTTTTACCTCCTTCTCATACATTTCCTTCCCCATAACCACTACGTTACCCCCCTTATCACTCTTTTTAATCTCAATGTCTTTATTATTCTGCAATTCCTCTAAAGCCTTCCTTTCCACTACACTTAAATTGTCCGGTCCACCTTTTTTCTTCCAATTTATCAACTTCAAATCCTCAGCCACTAAATCCATAAACATGGATGTGTATTTATTACTGCTCAACGCAGGCATAAAGGTAGATTTTGGGCGTAAATTCGTATGCAGTACGGGCGGAATTTCACCGTGTTCTACCTCATAGAGAAGATCGCTCAAGTTCAAATTATCAATCTCATCCAATTCTTCACCTGTATCGCCAGCTGGCGGAGTTGAAGTGTACATCTTCTTCAAAAGGACACGTCTCAAAAATAATTGTATGTCTTTATATGTCTCAAATTCACAACCTGTTTGTTTTGGGCAGAAAGATAGGCCTTGTTGCAAAACTGATACTTGGGGTTCACTAAGGGGTATATCAGTTAAATTAATAACATCGAGTTTAGCATTCTCTAATAGGAGCAACCGCCCCACCTCCCCTGCTGTCCCCGGGTTTGCATGCCTTCTCTTCTTACCACGTTTTCCTCTCCTTCTGTATTTATGTCTAAAAAATCATCCTCATCACCATTTTGTGCTCCATTTTTATTTTGACCATTTTTCTTTTTTGGCTTTCTTCTCCTATTATTTCTATTTCTGTTGATGTTTTTCCCTGTCTTTTTAAGAATGCCTGATTTACCAGAACCCTCACTTTCTTGTCCTGAGGATTCACCTGCTGATTCCTCTGAGGTGCCGCCCCAACCGACCCTCCTGCCCCTTCCTTTTCTTAGGCCATATTTTTGGCCACTTAAATTGAAAATATCACCTCTTTTATAATCTTCAACATCTCTCATAAACTTTTTTTCTTTATTGTTTTTAATCCGTTCATTTTCTTTTTCTACAATACTTTTCAATTTAGTGTTAAGCTCATCAAAATTGAGATCATTTTTATATTCATTGAGCTTCAGAGTACTTATCTCTAGCTCCTTTTCAATATCTTTAAATTGAATCTTCTCTTCTTTAACGAAAATTTTCATGACCCTAACGCCATGCAATTTACATTCCGTTTCCCATTCTGGGAGCATACGGAGGGTTTGTAGATGGTCGGCTGGGGCAACCCTCTCACGAATACCACGCGGGATAATCTGTTTGTCAATATATCGATCCATCCCCAGGATCTCCCACTTTTTCCTGACAAATTTTAGGGATATTTTCTGGTGTTGTCTGAACAACCGGACCAAGGTTAATTTAGCTTCATTGGCTACTTCCACCTGCACCTCATCATAGACCTGCTGCTCATCTGAATCTAATTCAAACACTGGTACATAAGCCATGTCAATTATATATTATTATTCAAAAATTAGGGATATCAACCACAACCAACACAATTGAACAAAACCTAATCAATATTGCGGGATATCAACCTGAAATATTCAAATTCTGTCTCACCTATCGATACATATGAAACACAAAGGGAAAAATATAGGGAGCCATCTATATAGAGGCACTATAAATATAAGGGTGGATTGAAGATATGCCTTTGGGATGACTATATACAGCAACTGCGCAGGATTTAAAGGGGCCTGAAGACCTTTACTGCAATATACCGGTAACATTAGATACATAGGTGCACCTGAAGTCTTCTTGAAATAACCTGGCCGGCCTGGTGTAGTTTTGCTGTATGAATGAGATTTTTAATTGTTTTTAAACTCGTGGTGTTCTTATGGCATTTAAATAAGTGATTAAATTTTGATAAATTGCATTAATTCAGGGGTATATATGTCCCAGTATATGTAGCCAGGGGGTATATGTGCCCAGAATAGGTAGCCAGGGGGTATATGTGCCCAGAATAGGTAGCCAGGGGCTATATGTGCCCAGAATAGGTAGCCAGGGGCTATATGTGCCCAGAATAGGTATCCAGGGGCTATATGTGCCCGTAATAGGTAGCCAGGGGCTATATGTGCCCGGAATAGGTAGCCAGGGGATATATGTGCCCGGAATAGGTAGCCAGGGGGTATATGTGCCTGGAATAGGTAGCCAGGGGGTATATGTGCCCGGAATAGGTAGCCAGGGGCTATATGTGCCCAGAATAGGTAGCCAGGGGCTATATGTGCCCAGAATAGGTAGCCAGGGGGTATATGTGCCCGGAATAGGTAGCCAGGGGCTATATGTGCCCAGAATAGGTAGCCAGGTGCCCCCCGCCCCCCCCCCCCCCCCGCAGGAGGAGAACAGTGCAGCAGAGAGAGAGCTGGGACTCTGGGAGCAGCGGTGGAGAAGGGGGGCAATCTCCCCCCCTTCTTCCCTCACCTTAGGGTGCTGTCTCTCTCCCCCGCTGTCTCCTCCAATATTGATGTGCAGGCTGGCGGGTGGCTGCGGGCGGAACTTACCTCTGTGTCGCAGGCGCCGGAAGTTCGGGTCCCGCAGCCGCTGAGTTTCGACTCAAAAAAGATCCGGATCAAAGATCCGAATCATTCATGAGCCGGACAACACTATTCAGACTGATAGTGTTGTCCGGCTCATGAATGAGATTCTCAGCGGCTGCGGGACCCGAACTTCCGGCGCTGGAGCGACACAGAGGTAAGTTCCGCCTGCAGCCACTCGCCAGCCCTGCACATCATATTGGAGGAGACAGCGGGGGAGAGAGAGCACCCTAAGGTGAGGGAAGGGGGGAGAGATTGCCCCCCTTCTCCACCGCTGCTCCCAGCTCTCTCTCTGCTGCGCTGTTCTCCTCCTGCGCTGCGGGGGGGCTCTAAAACCGGACAACTTAATTGTCCGGTTTAGCATGTTTTTTTACACTGGACACAGCGCAAAAAAACCGGACTGTCCGGTGTAAAACCGGACACCTGGCAACCCTAGGGGTTTCTGACAATATTGTCAGAACTGACAAGATTAGCTGCGTGCTTGTTTCTGGCGTAATTCAGTTTACTACTGCAGCCAAATAGATCAGCAGGGCTGCCAGGCAACTAGTATTGTTTAAAGGGTCACTTAAGCCAAATAAAAAAAATGAGTTTTACTCACCTGGAGCTTCTACCAGCCCCATGAAGCTGTCCGGTGCCCATGTAGACTCGCTCTGATGCAGGGGCGTAACAATAGGCCCTGCAGCGCCTGCGCCCGCGGGGGGGCCCGGCCCCCCCGCTGGGGCCCGCTCGGGGCCGTTTTGTGGGTGCTGGAGGGGTGGCAGCATGAGGGGAAAGCCTTGCCCACAGTCGGCGGGGAGAGGGGTAGTTCCCCCCTCTCCCTCACCTCGGGGCTCTCCCCTCTGCGCGCTCCCCTCCAGCTCGTTAGTGTGTGGGGCTGTGGTGGGCAGCGAGCGGCGGGCAGATACATACCTGCTTCCGTGCGTTCCATCGCCGACTTCTTACTCTAGCGGCTGACGTCACTTCCGGAAGTGACGTCAGCCGCTAGAGCGAGAAGTCTCCGATGGAACGCACAGAAGCAGGTATGTATCTGCCCGCCGCTCGCTGCCCACCACAGCCCCACACACTAACGAGCTGGAGGGGAGCGGGCAGAGGGGAGAGCCCCGAGGTGAGGGAGAGGGGGGAACTACCCCTCTCCCCGCCGACTGTGGGCAAGGCTTTCCCCTCATTCTGCCACCCCTCCAGCACCCAGAAAACGGTCGCGAGCGGGCCCCAGGGGGGGGGGGGAAAGGGGGGGCCCGCTCTGAAAATCTGCAGGGGGGCCCGGTGGGGCCTAGTAACGCCCCTGCTCTGATGCTCCTGGCCCTGCCGGCAGCCACTTAAGGTTTCGGCGCCAGGAGCCAACAGGCCGGGAACGCGAGTGATTCTTCGCATTCCTGGACGTAATAGCGCCTTCTATGCTGTTATATGATATATGCTATATGCTATAACAGCATAGAGGGTGCTATTATGGCCAGGATCGCGAAGAATCACTCGCGTTCCCGGCCTGTCGGCTCCTGTCGCCAAAACCGGAAGTGGCTGCCGGCAGGGCCAGGAGCATCGGAGCGAGTCTATGTAGGCACCGGACAGCTTCAGAGGGCTGGTAGAAGCCCCAGGTAAGTAAAACTATTTTTTTTATTTGGCTTAAGTGTCCCTTTAAAAGGAAATAAATATGGCAGCCTCCATATCACTCTCACCTCGGGTTCACTTTAAATTACAGTTAGCTCCGCCCTCATCTGGTCATGGCTATGCCCATTTTTTTCGCGCGCTGCAGGTTATAGCCACAAAAATTGGTCCAGCCCCTGCATAACACCCCCCCAAAAAACCCTGGAGCCGCCACTGACTGTACTTATACTAGTTATTTATATAGCGCCAACATATTACGCAGCGCTGTACAGAGTATATATTGTCTTGTCACTAACTGTCCTACAGTGGGGCTCACAATCTAATCCCTACCATAGTCATATGTGTATGTAAGTATCGCAGTTTAAGGCCAATTTTTAGGGGAAGCCAATTAACTTATCTGTATTGTATGTTGTTGGGATGTGGGAGGAAACCAGAGTGTCTTAAGGAAACCCACACAGACACAGGGAGAACATACAAACTCCTTGCAGATGTTCACCTGGCTGGGATTTGAACCGGGGACCCAGTGCTGCAAGGCGAGAGCACTAACCACTACGCCTCCGTGCTGCCATACTACTGTACTATATTGTACTGCCATCTTCAGCAGTACTTCAGAGTATGTAGTCATGTCACTGACTATCCTCTGAGGAGCTTACAATCTAATCCTACCATAGTCTAATGTCCTACCATATTCTTATGTATTTATATAGCACTGGCATCTTCTGCAGCACTTTGCAGAGAACGTAGTCATGTTACTGACTTTTCTCAGGGGAGCTCACAATCTAATACCTACCACTATTTTGTGCGAGAGAACACTGGCTAATGTGTGTGTGTGTGTGTGGGGGGGGGGGGGGGGGGGTTTGGGGGGGGGACATTTCCTACTTGCTTTTTTAGGGTCACTTTACTCATACCTGGGGAGAAAACATGGCCCCACCGACTTTGGGCTGCACTCTTACTAGGAAATTTTAATTGACCACACCCACTGTGTTATGGACACGCCCACTGCATTCTGTGGCCACGCCCACTTTTCGCCGCCAACGTCCTCCTCCTGGGGGGGGGGGGGGGCGTCATAGGTTTGGGGTGCCTAGGGGAGCCCAAACCCTAAATACAGCCCTGTGTATATGCAAGTCCTATGTATATTGTACATGCAAGGGGCACTTGGTAAAAGTTGGGCCTAGGGTGGTGAAAAGTGTAAATCCGGCCCTGACCGCTGAGCCCCCCTGGGGTGATGGCACTATGGTGGCCTCAGCAGCTGACGTTGAAGGGCATGTTGGCTGGCTGTCCATAGGTGGCGATACATGGCGCCGGACACTGCCACCAGCTGTTTCTGACGTCGAGCTCCCCCTGCTTCTTTCAGCAACTCGTCTCCTCCTACTCCTCTCTGACTCCCCCTCTGAACTGTCCCCCTGTTCATCTCCTCTATTGGGAACATACGTGGATCCGTATCATCGTCATCATAATCATCCTGCCCAGCTTTGCTTGCCTCACACCTCCAAAACTGCACCAACAGCAGGTACTTCATAATCCTCATCCTCACACATTACGTCCATAGTGTTGCCTAACTTACATATATGAGGTGGTGTAACTTGCTTTGCGCCTTCATCTTGTTGTTGCAGTAGTGGCTGGGAATCAGTGATTTCACCACCAAATAACTCCTGCGAAGTGTCAAATGCAGTGTGTTCACTGAACACAAAAGGTAGGTATTTGCAGTGAGGTGAGCTCACTCAACACAACAGCTAGGTATATGCAGTGAGGTGGGTTCCCTGAACACAACAGCTAGGTATATGCAGTGAAGTGGGTTCACTCAACACAAAAGGTAGGTATATGCAGTGAGGTGGGTTCACTCAACACAAAAGGTAGGTATATGCAGTGAGGTGGGTTCACTAAACACAACAGGTACTAGGTATATGCAGTACTGGGTTTTACAATGTGCACCTGTGCAATCAGCAAAGAGCAAGCTAACAAGCTTACAAGAGCCTAACTAATCTTTCCCTATGAGAGTCTGCTAGCAGCTTTCCCTAATTACTGTCTGCAAGGACACGAGTGACTGTAATAGCCAGCGCTGCCTGCCTTATATAAGGGGGGGGGGGAGTGGCTCCAGGAGATAGTGTAGCCTGATTGGCTACAATGGGCCTGCTGACTGTGATGTAGAGGGTCAAAGTTGACCCTAATGGTGCACTATGGGGGCGAATCGAACTTCCGCAAAAGTTCGACTTCGCTTGCGAACGCGAACCACCGGAAGTTCGCCTGGAACCTTTCGCCGGCTGTGGAGGGACAGTCTCGCTTATTATATTATGCGTGACTAGGTGTGTGTTGAGGGCGTGATGCCGTGTGACACAGCTGTCCCCCTGGGAGGCAGGAGAGTGATCGGCTCTCATAGGCTGATGTCTATGCGAGCCGATCGTGCTGATTGGCTGGCAGGGGGAGGGTGGGTAGTATAACTATAAAAAAAATAGGAATGTTTATTTAAAAATATAACAAATAAATATTTGTAAAAAACAAACAAACACTGCACCACCAATCAGAGCCCACCAATTGGTTGAAGGTATCCTAAGGGAGGCTATACAAAATTATTTAGCACAGAATAATCTTATTTCAGTTCAACCGCATGGTTTTACTAAGAACAGGTCCTCCTGTCTCACCAACATGCTCAGCTTTTATGAAGTAGTGAATGAAAATGTAGATCTTGGGAAAGCTATAGATGTAGTGTACTTGGACTTTGCAAAGGCTTTTGACACTGTTCCCCACAATAGTCTAGTGCAGAAGCTGTATATATGTGGATAGAGAACTGGTTAAAGGAAACCAGAGACCTTGGTATACAAAGATGTTTTACTTACACTGGACTCCCTCCAGCCCCATAAGCACGTCTGAGTCCCTTGCTGCCCTCCCGTAGTCTGCCGCTCAGCGGCAATCAGCCCTGGTAGCTGGCTCAGTTGCGCCAATCGTGGTCTTCTGCGCATGCGGGGCTGATTGCCGATGAACAGCAGACCGTGGGAGGATGGCGAGGGACTCAGGTGTGCTTATGGGGCTGGAGGAAGCACCGGGTAAGTAAAAAATCTTTGTATATCAAGGTCTCTGGACACATCCGAGAACGATTAAAATAAAAAACCCACTTTCCTGGGGCTTCCTCCAGCCCCTGCCAGCCGTCCTGTGCCCTCGCCGCAGCTCTGGTCCAGGGTTCCCTTCCAGTGCAAAATGTCCACTGCGCCTGCGCGAGCGGTTCTCAGAGTCGCGATGAAATCATCCGGACTGTACTGCGCAGGTGCAGTAGTTCTGCATCTGTGCAGTACAGCCCGGATGACGTCAGTGCGACTCAGTGAGCCGCATTCTGAAGCACAGGAAGATGCCGACCTGGCAAGGTCGGCATCTGCACCGAGGGGACCAGGAGCCAACAGAGCTGCAGCGAGGACACAGGTCGGCTGCTAGGGGCTGGAGGAAGCCCGAGGTAATTGGATTTCATTTTTTTAGTTCCTCTGCCCTTCCTTTTAAGGGATATAAGGCAAAGAGTGGTGGTAAATGGAACATACTCAAAATGGGAAACCGTTAGCAGTGAGGTATCGCAGGGGTCAGAAATTGGTCCAATTCTTTTCAATTAATTTATTAATGATGTCTGGGCCGGATTTAGGCCAAGGCCATGGCCTAAGGCACCACAGGAGCAAGGGCACCAAAGCAGCAGGCTAAACCGGTGCAAAATTTGCAAGCAGGGAGATCAGGCGCACCTGATCGTGGTACTCTGCTGCTAGCCACCTGTGCAGCAGCCACCTTGCTCTCTGTGCACGTTTGCATTGTGGCCGGCGGCTATGGACTTGGGCAGCATTGGAGATGGAAAGGAAGAGGAAGCTTCTGCACTGGAGACGAGTGGAGAAATGAGTGACACTGATGGCTACTGCGGTGTGAAGGCGAGCTGGCTACCTGTACTGAAAGGGAGGGGGGGGGGGGGGAGGAGGGATTAAGGGAGTCATCTGGCTACTTATACTGGAGGGAAAGGGGGGAGCAGTCATCTGGCTACTTATACTGGAGGAAAGGGGGGAACAGTCGTCTGGCTACCTATACTGAAGGGGGGTGGAAAAGGAGGGATTAAGGGAGTCATCTGGTTACTTATACTGGAGGGAAAGGGGGGAGCATTCATCTGGCTACCTATACTGGAGGAAAGGGGGGGGGGGGGAACAGTCATCTGGCTACTGTCATAGACCGCACGGGCCGGTCCTTGATCGGGTCAATCGCTCAGAGTCAGAAACTCGGTCTCGCTGTCGCTTTGTGCATAGATGCCCATGTGTGGATTTGCAATCTATGAACCGACTAGCCGAGAGGAGCGTCCTGACTCCAAAGGAGTCACCACACGCGTACAATTCAAAAGCTTGCCATCACATGTGAGTCAGCACATGACTGTAAATATATTAGCACACTGCGAACACTGTAAGTTAACCCTTAGCTGTATGCAGGGATCGGCGCCAGATCTGTCTTTCTGTGCCCGATTCAAGCATACGGGTTATAAATACAAGATACTCTAGAAAACAAGGTAACGGTTTCGGAGGAGTAAGTACGATTGCGTATGTTCAGGAACAGGTCATAACCGTAAAACAATTTTTAAACGTTTTAATAACAAAAATGCATTACACACATTTACATACACTAATTAACATATACACACAAAGCTTAAAATAAAAAGGAATAATTGTGAGAGGTTTACTTAGCCGAAATGCAGTCTGTGTGGGAATATTTCCTTCTGGGAAAAGAAATGCAAAGTCCTTGGTTTCAGAATCATAGGCCTTTAGGTATATTTTGTAATCCAAGCAGATGTTACAGTTCCAAGATGGCTGCTAACCACATGGGTCTTTGGTTAGCAGCAGCAGGCTCTCGTGAAGATGGGATTTGGAGGACTAAACTCCGCTTGCTGGCAATGTGCTTTTGATGACGCTGATTTGGGGGTGTGGCAATGCCTGCCCCCTTTGAATTACCCACCAAAGACTGTCCACCTCCTCCTAGGAGGATTTTGAGCTTAAATTGTAAACCACTGTAATTCAAACTATACATGTCATATTTAGGCAGATAGCAGATTCATACTTGTCAGATAATACCGATTAATATGACATCTTGCATGAGTGCGTTAGGCTGTCCTGTCCCTGAGAAGGGTCGTACACCAATAAGCGGACGGGTTATGCTTATGAATTTTATATCAGCACATTGGGCAGATTTTAACGAACAAGACTATATTAATTTCATAGCTGTGCTATACACGTTTTTCATTTAACAGACCGAAATCATAAACCACATGCATTTAAATCTATTCCTAATCGGAGCCACTTAGGCTGGCCTCCCGCTGGGGAAGTTTGCCTTAGACTTTCCTGTGATGAAAGGAACTTTTGGTGCTCAATTAGCAGCTGAGTGTGACCAGCTAGAACAACCTTTGACATATTACACCAGGATTCTGGCTAGGGTGTCACACCTCTGTGACACTGGCCAGCAAGGAATTCTTTTGAACAGTTATTTAAAACAACCATGCCTTCACTGGTCAAGAAAAAAACAACATACTTCCTGAAAAGAAAAAATGTCATTTTGCTCTGCTTTTCGGAACGATACAGAATCGCTAATCGTCTCGACTTCCGTATCATTCATGACACCTCCCCCACCAGGTCGGCGAAAAAGAGGAGGTTAGCACGACCTGATCGGTGCGTCAACTTGGTTACTGAACGGGCTCTCGACTTTCGTATCTGACTGTACTTTAGACACCTCACCAGGGGCATAAGGCCACATGGTCCAGTGTGTCCCAGTGTCCGCTTTGCGGACGGCAAGATGCACACCAATAGGCTTACCACTAAATATCTGGCTGGGTTTGCCTAGCGCTTCCCGTAAGGGAGAGAGTCACTGGCTGACATCCAGGTCGTTTTTCGACTCTCAGGTGTCAGCCTGGTTTAGAATCAGACAAACAGTGATTAGACAGCTGTCCGTTAGAAACAGGTACCTCTTCCTTGCCTCCTTCCCTAGGAGAGAGTGAAAAGGTGAGTTTTGAGGGCCTTCTTGAAGATGTTAAAGGAGGGGGCTGCTGTAACGATCGGTGAAGCACAGAGAGGATCTGATTACCGGTGATCTGCAGTATCACGGGGAATACAGATGTATACCAGATTATAAGTGATCTGCAGTATCACCGATAATCCGATATACCAGCTAACCTCTGTTCACCTGAGTAGAGTGTAGTGTTTGGTGTAACAGTAACACTAAGAGGACTAGGCCTCAGTGTAGTAAGGAGTACTACACAGATTCCTTCCGAAGACCTGAGCTCTCCAAGGCGGGAGGAGTCAGGCTCCAAGAGTAGGAAGGTTTGTCTGAAAGTGACACGCTGGAGGAGGTGTCACTAACAGGACGGGGAACCGCCTCTAACAATAAGGTCGGTTCTCGAGGTCGGGCAAGCTAGGTCGTTAACACACGGACAGATAAAGTACAAATACAGTAGACAGAGGCGGAGTCTAAGGCACAAGCAGGGTTCGGCAACAGGGTATCAGAAATATCGAGGTACAAGATCAGGAGGCAGAAGCAGAGTCTAGGACGAGCCGGGGTTCGGCAACAGAGTATCAGAAATATCGAGGTACAAGATCAGAGTTCAGGAGGATAGTCAGGCAGGCAAAGGGTCATAACAGATAATCACAATCAAACTAGTACTTTAGCTATCAACAGAATCTAGCTAAGTGTAGGATTACAGCTCCAGCTGGTCCCGGCACACTTGCGGATCTGACTATGGATCTGGGTGCTCCCACGTATGTGATCGCAACGCCAGACACCAGAGGAATGACCAGGTAGCAGTATATATACACAGGTATCCCCCCAGCACCTCCCTAAGTGCTGGACCAATGACGAGTGGAGCCACAGTCAGCTGACCAGCCTGGTCAGCTGACTCCTTTCTGGCTGTCATAAATTCCCTGCCTGAGTGCGCGCGCGCGCACGTCACTCTGAACCTAGAGGGACTATGAGTCCCAGCCACAGCAGCCCCACTCTGCGGTGTCTCCGCAGCGGGGGTATGCGCGCTAACCGCCGTGTCCAACGCGACTGTTTCTCCGCGCTCCGCTGAGCCCTGCACAGAGACAGCCGCCTCATACCGAGAGGAGGCGGCTGCCTCTCCGTGTGCAGGCTCACTATGCGCGGAAAGAGCCGCCTGCCGCTGGCTCATGGCGGCGGCTCTTCCACGCTTTCTCACAGCTGCCCTAATGGGTGGAGGTAGGGAGTTCCAAAGTGTTAGAGCAGCTCTTGAGAAGTCCTGGAGGCATGCATGGGACTGTGTGATGCGGGGGGCGGTCAGGCGAAGTTCATTGGAGGAACGGAGTGAGCGGCTAGGTGTGTACCTCTGATTAAAATAAAAAAATGTAGGTTGGACAGGTTTTGTGGACAGATTTGTAGGTCAGACACAATGGGCTTGATTCACAAAAGAGTGCTAACTGTTAGCACGGTCATTTTCGTGTTTGCGCGATCGTGATTTTTTGCGCGCAATTAATCGTTTTCGCTATTGTTTTCGCGCGAAAATTCTAATTGCACGCGAAAATTCGCGATTGCGCGCAAACGGCCATGCTAACAGTTAGCACTCTTTTGTGAATCAAGCCCCATATCTTGAATCTGATTCTGGACTGGATAGGAAGCCAGTGGAGGGATTCACGGAGGGGAGCCGCCCTGGTGGAGCGATGGAGGAGTGGATAATTCTGGCTGCTGCATTTATGGTGGACTGCAGTGGGGCTATTCGGGTCATAGGGAGACCAGACAAAAGGGCATTACAGTAGTCGAGGCGGGAAATTATGAGGGCATGGATGAGGAGTTTGGTGGTGGCAGAGGTCAGGACAGGAAAGGGCAAATCTTACAGATGTTACGAAGGTGGAAGTTGCAGGACTTTGTGAGGTTTTGAATGTGGGGAGTGAAGGAGAGTTCGGAGTCCAGGGTGACACCCAGACAGCGGGTTTGAAAAGTAGGGCGAATAGTAGTGTGGTTAACAGTGACATCCACATCTGGGAGGTTCAGGGATGGCCGGGTGCGAAGATCATAAATTCTGTTTTGTCTAGATTTAGTTTCAAGAACCTAGCGGACATCCAGGAAGAGATGGCTGATAGGCAGGAGGACACCTTGTCCATGGTAGTGGTCGAGATGTTAGGGGTGTGGAGGTAGATTTGGGTGTCATCTGCATACAGATGATAGGTAAAACCCATGGAGGAGATAACCTTGCCAATGGAGGATGTGTATAGGGAGAACAGTAGGGGGCCAAGGACCGAGCCTTGGGGGACTCCCACTGAGAGGTGGTTGGGGGTGGGCGAGGACTCATTATGATGTGAAGAGAGGGAAACCGAGAGCCTGATATGGTGTAGTATGTTAATGTAATGGTATCTGGTGATAAAGAAGGTGATTATACTCACAAAGGTAGGTCGCCACCAAGGCAACCACTGGGCGAGCAGGCGGGGAGAATTATAACCTGACCCCGCTCAGGTCTAAGAAGTCGCTCTCTGTAGATAGGAAAAAGTGGGGATACACCCCTCCACCAAGGGTGGATTAAATTATTTTGTAGCAGGATAACAGAGGCGCCAGGTAGAGTAAAAATAATTAAAATTGTTAAAAAGGGCGAAGTGGGTGGACTCACCTCCCTTCTGGAATAAATGGCCGGACAACGGGCAAGTTATTTGCAGTTTAAAGTAACATTTAATAATAACTCCAAAAGTGCAACGCGTTTCACGGGTAACAGTCCCGCTTCTTCAGGCAAACGATTTTTGGAGGGTACACTGTCTGGTCAAGAGCTGGGTATAGCGCCTCTGTAGGAGTCATTGAAGGAGGACTCATTGAAGGAGGTAGTGAAGGAGCGGTTGGAGAGGTAGGATGAAAGCCAGGTCAGGTCGAGATCGAGAATGCCCATGGACTGGAGGGACTGGAGGAGTAGGGGATGATCTACTGTGTCAAAAGCTGCTGAAAGGTCGAGGAGGAGAATGGAGTATTTACCTTCAGCTTTAGCTAAGGCAAGGTCATTGACCATTTTGGTGAGAGCAGTTTCGGTTGAGTGGGCAGACCGAAATCCAGATTGCAGTGGGTCTAGCAGTGAGTTGGCATTGAGGTACAGGGTCAGGCGTTTGTGAACCAGATGCTCAAGGTAATCTGATTAACATGTATAAATACATCAGAGGGCAATACAAAAGCTTGGCAGGTGAGCTTTTTGTCCCTAGTGTTGTACGACAGAAAAGGGGACATAATTTTCATGTGATGGAAAAAAGTTTTTTCTATCTATTTAGAAACAGGTCCTTCACAGTGAGAGTGGTTAAAATCTGTAACATCTTACTTCAGGAAGTAGTTATAGCAAACTCTATGTGTGCATTTAAAGAGGGCTTGGATGCTTTCCTTGCATTTAAGGGCATCCACGACTATAATTATTAAGTAATGGATGGACTACCATCTGGAGGAATTGCTCCCTTTTAAGGCTAATTGGCCCAGGCCTTGTAAGATTTCTCGCCTTCCCCTGGATGAACTGGGATATGTGCAGGTTCAGAATGGTGTTTATTTATTTTTCTGTTTGAACTTGATGGACGGATGTCTTTTTTCAAACTATGTAATTAAATTTCCTCTTTAACCACTTCCGTACCAACAGTCTCTGCCCCCTTAAGGACCAGAGACTCCTGGAACCAAAGAACTTTGCCTACTGCCGCACATACCCGCCTCTCCCACTAGTCATGCCACTCCTCCATCCCTGCAGGCACCTCTCTGCCATTGCTATGACAGCAGAGCTGTGTGAGCACTTACATTGGCTCCTGACATTGTCCATCAACGTAAGCCTATGGGATTGGCTTACAGTGATAACAGGGTCAGGAGCCAATGAAATCGGCTCCTGACCGGTTCACACAGCTCTGGCTTCATATAGTCGACAGGGTGAGTGATCTGCGGCGGGGAAAGAGGGACACGATCAACGGTAGTGGCGGGATGATTAAAATCTACACCCTGGCAGCGGTAAGGGGATCAAAACAGGGCATAGATTTTTATTCATCAAGGTCCAGTAAAGGTTAAGGAAGGCTTCAAGAAAACAAACATTCTCACTCAATGCGATTTTTTTGTTATGAAATAACAGTGCTGGAATCCCACAGCCAAAGCCAATTGTATTAAAATGTGTATAAATGTGACTATTCATTTCCAGCATCATCATCCAGTATTTTTTTTGTGAGTAGACCACCAGCTGAATATGTTCAAATTAAATCATACCGTATACTGTAAGCAGTAAGTTTGCTTGTTGGATACTCCGATCTGTGAGCCGTATGTAAGCAGTGTATTGTCCACTGTCCTCTATCCTCAGATCACTGATATTTAATGTTGTTCCATTATTTAAAATCTCCAGACGAGTAATAAGCTCAGGAGGGTAGATTTTTTGTTGATTATTTTCAAAGCTTGCAATTTTGTGTGTACGTGAACTTCCACTGTGCTTAAAGTGCCAATCTACCTCTTCTACAGGAAGCTGGAGCATGATGTAATTGGATAATTCTATGGATTGGTGTAGTAGTCCTGCCACTGTAACTTGGCCAGGGAGTTCAGTCTTCCTAGCTGTAGAAAAAAAAAAGATCAACCATATCATAAGCAGAACGTTTAAATGTTGTACATTTAGCAATGCATAAGCCTGCCCAAAATGAAAGACTCTTTTTCTACTAGAATGTTGGCTGCCTGAGGTGAGTTTTAAAACAGCCCTGGACAAACCTATCCTTTATGAGTGAGCTCTTAGTACAACCATTGGTTATTGGTTTAAAAGTTTACAATAGTCGGTCATGTTGCATCCAATAAATGTCAAAAATTGCCTCACCCCCAACCTCCTCTCTGTGTGCTCTCTGTTTTTTATAAAGTAGATCTTCAGCTCTCCAGGGTTGCCTGTCCCTGCTGTAATGTATATCATAGCAATATAGGCTGCCCAATGTGGAAAACCTGAATCCTGTGGAGCCATGTCCCGTCTCTTGAAATCTGCCCTTGCATCTTGTTTTACTTGGCTTCGGAGTTTGTGATTTATTTTAAACTTATTGTCTATTGCCTGATAACCTTTTTGCCTGTTCCTTGATTCTGACTGTTTGCAGCCTGACCCAAGATTATGGACTCACTTTGTTCCTCAACAGGATTAACTGTACCTAGTTTTTGAACTTGCAGTTGCCCCTAGAAGACCCATTTATATTACTGCAATAATCCGAATTTACCTAGTTTATAAAAACATGGTTGCCCCTAGCAACCCCTTGGTTCCTTGGGCATCTGCACATCTAGGAGGCTGCCTTAGCTCAGATTCTAGCCAGCAGAGCTTTACCATCCATGACACACTCATAGCACCGGACTGAGTGGAGCTGCTAAGCTCTATCTCACAAGAGTGCACCTGTTCAGTAGCCATTAATTACTGGTGTCAGAAGTCTGGATACTGCACCAGGTAACAGTTGAGACATTATGTTCAGTTTGAACTGACAGTACCCCCACCGTGTTTTTCCCCAACATACTTTTAATGCTGTTTTATTAGTGGTGCTGTGACATATATCACAGCACTATCCTCCCTCGTGGCCCCCACTCTGCTCAGTCGTAATGTTTGACTGAGCCGAATGTTGATTATGGGCAGGGAGGAAGTGGCAGTTCTTCTTCTCTCTGCCCAGCCCTAGGAACACCCCCTTCCCTTACAGCTGATGGTTCCCGATGGTGTTACTTCACAACTACTGAGCACAGAATGATAGTGTACTAATTATCGTTCCGAGCTTAATCGCCAAAAGCCCTCCCCTGCGAGCCGTGTGCTGTAACACCGTCGGGAACCATCAGTGGGGAGTGAAGGGTATGTTCCTAGGGATGGGTTAGGGGCAGGGGCGTAACTAGAAACCACTGGGCCCCCCTGCGAAACTTTGGATGGGGCCCCCCCAGCAACAACTGCACCCTCCCTCCAAAAATAAATTAGGCAGGATAAATAGTTATTAAAAAAAAAAAACCGCTGAGGCTCAGCGTAAAGCCACCCATTCCTCCCCCCCCCCCCACCAACCATGTACACACACGCACACCTCTACAATACACACACACACATCTCTACAATACACACACCTCTACAATACACACACACACACACAGCTCTACATTACACACAGCTCTACAATGCACACACACACAGCTCTGCAATACACACTCACACAGCTCTACAATACACACACACCTCTACAATACACACACATACACACAGCTCTACAATACACACACATACACACAGCTCTACAATACACACAGCTCTACAACACACACACATACACACAGCTCTACAACACACACACACATACACACAGCTCTACAATACACACACACATACACAGCTCTACAATACACACAGCTCTACAACGCACACACATACACAGCTCTACAACACACACACACACAGCTCTACAACACACACACAGCTCTACAATACACACACACCTCTACAATACGCACACACCTCTACAATACGCACACACACCTCTACAATACACACATACACAGCTCTACAATACACACACAGCTCTACAATACACACACAGCTCTACAATACACACACAGCTCTACAATACACACACATACACACAGCTCTACAATACACACAGCTCTACAATAAACACAGCTCTACAATACTCACACACATACACACAGCTCTACAATACACACACAGCTCTACAATACACACACACATACACAGCTCTACAATACACACACAGCTCTACAATACACACACACATACACAGCTCTACAATACACACACACACACACACACACACACACACACACACACACACAGCTCTACAACACACACACACAGCTCTACAATACACACACACCTCTACAATACACACACACCTCTACAATACACACACACCTCTACAATACACCCACACACCTCTACAATACACCCACACACCTCTACAATACACACATACACAGCTCTACAATACACAAACAGCTCTACAATACACATGTAGCGAGACAGACTGGATCGCTAATGAATGTAACAGGGCCTCTTAGTGGATACCGCCTCCAGTGGCACCCTGCCTCCTAGAATCATGCAGACACCAGTATCAATGCAACATATTTATTCCCCACAGACCAACGTGATCTAATGGGGTGAAGTAAGCAATAGAAAATATAGCACTAATCAAACACTTGTTAACTCAGCAAGATCATAACAGTAACAGTAATACGCTTCACACATTCAAAGTGCATAGAAAGTGTATGTCCAAGGTAGCCACCTCTTGCGCCCCTCCAGTGTCACTCTAAACAAGTGTACAGTAGACTGGCACAGAACGCACCGCAGCAAAGGGACAAGCTTAATAAACTGCAATCAACACACGGTAGTAACCTCTTGCGCCCCTCCAGTGTCACTTTAAAGGAGTGCACACTACACTGGCGAAAGACGCACAACCATAGCAAAGAAACAAACTTAAGACAATGCAATCAGTAGCACAATCTTATTTAACTCCCGACTGGCCAGTGGGCTATAGTGCAGTTCTGCACTCGGGGTACCCCTTTAAGGAACGTTATGTGCACAGTTGGGCGCCTTGTGAAGAAGGTGCAGCAGCAAGAAGACTCCTGATGCACTCAGCAACAACAGCATAGATGCCAGTGATGTGAGAGGGGACAGGTTAACCAGGCTACAGTTCAGAATGGCAGGCTATGGCAAACAGTCCTGACATACACTGTCCACAGTTAGTTGTAAGAGGAGTGGTATGACTCCCAAACCTCTCAGCAAGGTTAATGCCCCTCTATCACTGCAAAGATAGTTCCTACCATGAGGTGCAGGGCCAGTCCCTGATAACAGTCACTCAGCAGGTGCAGAACTCACAGGCAGAAGTTTTGAGGAGACTGAGATTCTTTGTAATCCAGCTAAAATGGTTCCTTCTGAAGTCCACACGGCTTGTACAATCCAGACTCCACCAACATCACAGGTTCACACAGTTCTGGTCCGGCAGCTGTATCCTTTCACCAAGATCCAGCAGCAAGATTCAGCTCAGGGTGCAGCAATCTGTGTCACAGGATCCCTTCTTCACACTCAGAAAATAAATGGAAGCCAGTCTGATGGATTTAGGCCTGAAGATCCAGTCTCAGTCACTCCAGACCTCACTCCCAGGCTCTAGGCACACCAGCCACACCTCAGCTCCCAGCAGCCTCTGCTCACTCCAGCCTCTCTTCCAGAATTCTCTGCAGTCTTTAAGGAACTATGCCCTCTAAAGGCAGCAGTATATAGCATAACAATAACAGCACATTATATGGTGTTACATTCTCCCCCCACTTGAAAAGCTTGGGTCCTCCCAAGTACGGAAAGTTACACAACTTTTCTTTAATTCACAGACATAGACATACCTAAATGGTCTGGATATACTGACCATAACTAAATGGAACCCACCAACTAGCACTAGGTACTTTGGCTCCACAGGGAGACAGGGTGCCACCTGAAAGACCTGAGTTCATGGTTTTGGGAACATGGGCGTTGATCTCTCGGTGTGAAGCACATACTCTCTCTTCACTGCAGTTCCCCAAAGAGTCATAAGTTAATCTTTTAGGAGCTCTAATTTGTCGAGGCTCCCTTCTCTCCACTGGACTTTCTTGGACATTTTCTTCCTGAACTTCTTGTTCTATTATTGTATGACTTTCTGGTTCTTTATCCTTCAAAATATCTACTGGTAGCAATTCTTCCTCAACTTTGTCTGAAAGAAGAGTACCATCTGTATCACTTTCAGTCACCAGGTCTTCTAGATTGCCTGAAGCATTTTGTTCTAGACTACTCGATGGGACAAACTCGGGCGCTTCTATTCTGAGTTGGCTCTCCTCAGCATCTTTCTCCACTACGTCTGGACTAGTCTGTGGCACACTCACATCTTCAGGCCTCAAATCTGGGCCATTCTCAAGAGGACCCCAAACAAATCTTCCTACTGGGGGTGCGTCCCATCCCCACTCTTCATCATCTTCTTCAGTGTTGTGGTCACACTCAGGTGATGCTGCCATGCTCCCCTTCTGTGTGGCTAACCGCTGTGACCTCCTCAACTGACGACCTTGATCATGCTCAGCTGCCACAGGATCAGGCATTCTCACTGCTTGTCCCAGTGGTAACAGGTTATTGCGGTGCCATGACTTCACAGGCCCACTTTGTCCTTCTGGCCGAATCCGATATACAGGAATACCTGGCAGTTGAGAACACACCTCATACACCTGCGAACTCCAGCGATCAGCAAGCTTGTGTTTCCCAGGGATCCCCAGATTTCTTAACAACACACGATCACCTGGCTTTAAATCATGAATCCGGATTCTTTGGTCGTACCTGACCTTATTCTGCTGTCCCCGCCTTTCTGCAGCCTCTTGAGCTTTTTCATAAGCAGTCTTCAGGCTCTTTTGGAGACGCTCCACATATCCCTTGTAAGAGACTGTTGTTGTATCATCACAAGAAGTCCCAAAAACAGTGTCAATTGGCAACCGGGCCTCCCGCCCAAACATCAGAAAGTATGGAGAAAATCCAGTGGCATCATTCTCAGTACTATTGTAGGCATGGACAACAGCAGCAATATGTTTGCTCCATTGAGCCTTCTTCTCACTGGGTAAGGTCCCCAACATATTTAACAATGTTCTGTTGAATCTCTCTGGTTGTGGATCTCCCTGAGGATGATAAGGTGTAGTTCTGGTCTTTTTTACACCCAACAAACTCAGCAACTCGCGTATCAACTTGCTTTCAAAATCTCGACCCTGATCTGAGTGAATGCGTTGCGGGAGGCCATAATGTACGAAGTATCTCTCCACCAGTACCTTTGCTACTGTCATAGCCTTCTGGTCCCTAGTAGGGAAGGCCTGGGCATACCTGGTATAATGGTCGGTGACCACCAAGACATTGGCAAACCCACCCTCATCAGGCTCGATACATAAGAAGTCAATGCACACTAAGTCCATTGGTCCTTGGCTTTGTAGATGTCCCAATGGTGCAGCTCGCACTGGCTGTGTCTTCCGTTGTACGCACCTGGAGCAAGACCGGCAGTAATTCTCCACATCCTGTCTCATACCCGGCCAGTAAAAGCGATCCTGCAACAACTTCAGGGTGCGATCAACACCCAAATGCCCATGATCATCATGAAGGGAGGAACAAACCATGTCCCTGTATTTTTCAGGTAGCAGTAACTGCCATTTCTCTGTGTTCTCAGCAGCTGGTGCTAACCGGTACACCAAACCATTCTTCATTTTCAGATGACTCCACTCTCTAAGCAATAATCCAACCAGTGGATGGTTGATATCTTTTAGGTGGTTTTGGTTATTCTCATGTAGAGCCTTTTTGACACCCCGGCACAGTGTATCTTCAGCTTGATCGTGACGCAGCTCTGACAAACTCAGTGCAGGTAATGAAGTGCTTTTCAATGTCACCATATTGCAGTACCTCTGAGGAATTGCTTCATGTGATAGTCCTAGCTTTTCAGCAGCACAGATCGTCCGAATCTCGCATTGTAGACCTTGGCACATGGCTCTCACACCTGGGGCTGGAACCTCTAGCCACTCATCTTCAGGCTGCAACACATCATGAGGTCTTCTAGAAAGCCCATCTGCATCCTGATTGGCCATGCCTGGACGGTACTTGAGTCTGAATCTGTAATTAGCAAGGGCCGCCAACCATCGATGTCCTGTAGCATCTAATTTAGCTGTGGTCAGCACATAGGTGAGAGGGTTGTTATTAGTCTGTACTTCAAACTCGGCTCCATATAGATACTCATGAAGCTTGTCTACCACAGTCCACTTCAGTGCCAGGAACTCAAGCTTGTGTGCTGGGTAATTCCGCTCTGTTGGTGACAGACTCCTGCTCACAAAGGCTATCGGCTTCAGTCTACTCTCCTGCTCCTGGTACAAAACACCCCCTAGTCCATCTCTGCTGGCATCAATGTGTAAGACATACGGCTTCTGAGGGTCTGCATAAGCTAAAACAGGTGTGCTGGTTAGACAACTTTTAAGCTTCTCAAAGGCAGAGTCACACTCCTCTGTCCATTGCTCAATGACAGACTCTTTTCCTGCACGTTGCAGAACGTTTTTCTTCTGATCTTGTTTAGACCCTGGAGCCTGCACCTTCTCTTTCACTTGGAGCAAATCATTGAGGGGTCTTGCGATCTGTGCAAAGCCTTTGACAAACCTTCGATAGTAAGAACAGAAACCCAAGTATGAACGGAGCTCAGAAACTGTTTTAGGTTTTGGCCAAGTTGTTAGTGCTTCAACCTTTGAAGGATCCGTTGCCACACCATAAGCCGACACTACATGTCCCAGGTAAGTTACAGATGGAAGGCAGAATTGGCACTTTTCCAGCGACAACTTTAACCCTTCCTTCCTCAACCGGTCCAGCACCTTGATTAGCCGAGTCTCATGCTCTTCCAGGTCTCTTCCAAACACAATGACATCATCCAAATACACAAGCACCTCCAGCAGGTTCATATCTCCCACTGTATTTTCCATTAACCTCTGAAAGGTGGCTGGAGCACCCATGAGTCCTGGGGGCATCCTATTGAATTCGAAGAATCCTAAAGGACAAATGAAGGCAGTTCGCTCCTTGTCTTCAGGATGCATTGGAATCTGATGATATCCACTTTTAAGATCCAGCACACTAAACCACTTAGCTCCAGCCAAGCATTGCAATACATCTTCCACTCGTGGTGTGGTATACTGATCTGGAATAGTACGTCGATTCAAAGTTCTATAGTCCACACACATTCGAATAGTACCATTCTTCTTCCGCACCACTACAATTGGTGAAGCATAGGGACTTCGAGACTCTCTAATGATTCCAGTTCTTTTGAGTTCTTCCAGCTGTTTCCGTAAATCTTCAATGTCTCCAAGGGCTAGCCGCCTTGACCTTTCCCGGAATGGCCGGTCATCTTGAAGGCGAATACGGTGCTGTGTACTTTTTGCACATCCGACATCATATTCGTGTTGTGCAAAGATTTCACTTCGTCCTCGCAGAATATTGAGCAATCGTTGTCTCCACTCTGAAGGCAAAAGGGAGTTTTGAGAAACTGAGGTCTCCAACTTCTTCTCCAGCTCTCCTGGCTCTCCCCCCCACTTGAAAAGGGGTCGTCACTCGGCTTGCTACAAACACCGTTCCCAGTTTTGCCCGAGGTCTTAACATGACTGGTTGTGGTAAGGTGTTTCTGATTCCTACAAGCACTCTGCCATTCTTGCGTTGCAAATCCTCTGCAGGGATAGTCTCAGGGATAATTTCCACCCCTAGCGGCAATCCAGATCCTTCCTCCCCTTCAATCAACAGCAACGGGACTGACTCCTTCCATGTCGTTCTCACTTCAGCTTTCAGACATACCACTTGTCCAGGCATCAACTGACAGTCTTCTCGCTGAGATAACCACACACTTCCTACCCCATGGGATGGGGCCTCTCGCTCCACCAACAACTGTTCCCATGCGGCTTGCAGCAAAGGGTGCAATGGACTAGGTGGCTGCCCATAACGGTCCATGATGGGCTCCAATACTCGTCTAATCAGGTGAGTATTAGTTCCAAGGATCACTGAGTACCGTGAGGACCCTGGCGGTCGGGGGCAGACTACTGCTAGTGTATCCAGGACTTCTTGAGTTCCTGCCACCTTATATCCCAGCTGAATCTGAAGGTTCACATATCCATCATATGGTAGCTGTTTCTCGCTGATTCCCCAGATCTCCAGCTTATCCAGTGCCTGTAAAGGACAATGAGCTAAATGCTTTTCATAAAAGTCTCTGTACAACAATGTCACTTGAGCGCCTGTGTCCAGTAATGCATGAGTAAATACTCCTTCTATCTGTACTGGCACCACTGGTGATGGTCCCAAAAGATCTTTAGGTAACATGGTAGCTCCTGCTGCTTCAGAAGCAGATTTGGCCAAAGCTTGTGGCCTCTTCTCTCGTTTCCTCATTTGTTGGCATTGGGTATATGTAAAGCCTGATGAGAGTGCAGCCCCCAATGACTCTTTTGGCATTACTTTCTCTTCATTGTTGGCACAGTTCTTGGAGCTTATATTTTCAGACAGGCGCCCAGGTCGCTCCCCCACTGAGGCCCCTAATAGTTTTCCGCTGGCTCACTGTTCTTCTGCTTCCCTCTCATCCTGCTAGCATTTGGTTGCCATCTACACTCCCGTCGTAAATGACCCGGTTCACCACAACGGTAACAGATCCTTTCTGATGGTCCTCCCCTCGGCTGCACTACTGCTTTTAAATGGGGTCTGGATGGGCCATCAGAGAACTCACTGGTATTCTGTGCTGTCAGAGCCTGTAAAACTTGTAACTGTGTCTTCTGCATTTCACTTTGTGTCTGTACTACTTGGGTCAACACCTTCCACAGACTCGGCAATGAACCCTCCTCAGTTGAAACACCCTGACACACTTGTCCTGCCTCTACTGTGCAGACTTGAGATGGCTTCCCTGGCTTTGTACTAGTATAGCCAGACTTGATATCCTGTAATGCCTCCTCTTCTCGAATTCTCTTGATCAACTGAGGATAAGTGGGCACTTCCTCTTGGTCCCCCAAATGCAGCTTTAACACCACAGGGTCCAGAGCCTGTGAGCCCTCTTGGATTTGATGAATTCGGGCCTGATCTACCTTCTTTGGGTCCATTCCTTTACTCAGTACCAACTGATGCAGAATGTGGTCTAGACGATTAACATAACTTGACAGCCTCTCTCCCACTTGCTGGTAGGTATGTTCAAATTGGTATAGTAAATCAGTAGGTTTCTCCATTCTCCCAAACACACTGTACAAAGCATCAAGATAATCCTTTGCAGTGCAATCAGATTGGCTCATCTTCAAGTTTCGGACAGTGTCAGCTGCTGGACCTCTCAAGCTTTCTATAATCCTCTGCTTCTTACTCATTTCTGGAACATCCCATTCTTCCAGTACCTGAGTGGCTTGGTCCATCCATGCCTCAAAGTCCTCTTCACCAGGGGGGGTGGGTACTTTACCAGAGAACAACCGCAACTTCCTGTACCCCCAGCTTGCTTGCAAATTATCCGGAGATTTACACTTTGTCAGTAAGTTTCCTAACGCTTCAAGGACTTCTGGCCCAATACTGTTCTTCCCTTGATCATTGGCAGGCTCAGATAATGGCCCCATAACTTCAGCTTCCACTTCTGCTGCACCTTTTGGAATGGTTACTTGAACTAACTGACCCCCTGGAGTTGTGAGGGTCGTAGGCATCTTGTCATGGGGGACATGGGTCTTCCACTCCAGCAGGGCAAATTGAGTTGGTCCACTTGAGTCTGTTGTACTATCTAACAGGAACCCCCGACCAGATATTGGTAGTTTCTCAGCCACTTCCCTGATCTGTGCATCAGTCCAGTCAGACCCTGGTAACTCTAGGACCAGACAGTGTCCTACAGCAGCTTGGTGGTTCTCACACCATCTTCCTGCAGCTCTTGACTCCATACTGTGTCTGATTTCAAGGGATAAGGGGCGTAGACGTCACTGGGCGGAACCAAAGAGAGCCCCACGTTGGGCGCCAAATGTAGCGAGACAAACTGGATCGCTAATGAATGTAACAGGGCCTCTTAGTGGATACCGCCTCCAGTGGCACCCTGCCTCCTAGAATCATGCAGACACCAGTATCAATGCAACATATTTATTCCCCACAGACCAACGTGATCTAATGGGGTGAAGTAAGCAATAGAAAATATAGCACTAATCAAACACTTGTTAACTCAGCAAGATCATAACAGTAACAGTAATACGCTTCACACATTCAAAGTGCATAGAAAGTGTATGTCCAAGGTAGCCACCTCCTGTGCCCCTCCAGTGTCACTCTAAACAAGTGTACACTAGACTGGCACAGAACGCACCGCAGCAAAGGGACAAGCTTAACCTCCCTGGCGGTTTATTTATTTTGCCAGGGAGGCTGCGGGAGGGTTTTTTTTAAATTAAAAAAAAAATATTTCATGCAGCCAACTGAAAGTTGGCTGCATGAAAGCCCACTAGAGGGCGCTCCGGAAGCGTACTTTCGATCGCCTCCGGCAATCGAAAGTAACAAGATAGGCCGCAATGAGCGCCCTATCTTGTTTCGCTTTCCTCGTCGCCATGGCGACGAGCGGAGTGACGTCATGGACGTCAGTCGACGTCGTGACGTCAGAGCCGCCCGATCCAGCCCCTAGCGCCGGCCGGAACTGTTTGTTCCGGCTGCGCTGGGCTCGGGCGGCTGGGGGGACCCTCTTTCGCCGCTGCACGCGGCGGATCGCCGCGGAGCGGCGGCGATCGGGCAGCACACGCGGCTGGCAAAGTGCCGGCTGCGTGTGCTGCTTTTTTCAGAACTCAAATCGGCCCAGCAGGGCCTGAGCGGCGACCTCCAGCGGCATACCCCGAGCTCAGCTCGGGATTACCGCCAAGGAGGTTAATAAACTGCAATCAACACACGGTAGTAACCTCTTGCGCCCCTCCAGTGTCACTTTAAAGGAGTGCACACTACACTGGCGAAAGACGCACAACCATAGCAAAGAAACAAACTTAAGACAATGCAATCAGTAGCACAATCTTATTTAACTCCCGACTGGCCAGTGGGCTATAGTGCAGTTCTGCACTCGGGGTACCCCTTTAAGGAACGTTATGTGCACAGTTGGGCGCCTTGTGAAGAAGGTGCAGCAGCAAGAAGACTCCTGATGCACTCAGCAACAACAGCATAGATGCCAGTGATGTGAGAGGGGACAGGTTAACCAGGCTACAGTTCAGAATGGCAGGCTATGGCAAACAGTCCTGACATACACTGTCCACAGTTTGTTGTAAGAGGAGTGGTATGACTCCCAAACCTCTCAGCAAGGTTAATGCCCCTCTATCACTGCAAAGATAGTTCCTACCATGAGGTGCAGGGCCAGTCCCTGATAACAGTCACTCAGCAGGTGCAGAACTCACAGGCAGAAGTTTTGAGGAGACTGAGATTCTTTGTAATCCAGCTAAAATGGTTCCTTCTGAAGTCCACACGGCTTGTACAATCCAGACTCCACCAACCTCACAGGTTCACACAGTTCTGGTCCGGCAGCTGTATCCTTTCACCAAGATCCAGCAGCAAGATTCAGCTCAGGGTGCAGCAATCTGTGTCACAGGATCCCTTCTTCACACTCAGAAAATAAATGGAAGCCAGTCTGATGGATTTAGGCCTGAAGATCCAGTCTCAGTCACTCCAGACCTCACTCCCAGGCTCTAGGCACACCAGCCACACCTCAGCTCCCAGCAGCCTCTGCTCACTCCAGCCTCTCTTCCAGAATTCTCTGCAGTCTTAAAGGAACTATGCCCTCTAAAGGCAGCAGTATATAGCATAACAATAACAGCACATTGTATGGTGTTACATTCTCCCCCCACTTGAAAAGCTTGGGTCCTCCCAAGTACGGAAAGTTACACAACTTTTCTTTAATTCACAGACATAGACATACCTAAATGGTCTGGATATACTGACCATAACTAAATGGAACCCACCAACTAGCACTAGGTACTTTGGCTCCACAGGGAGACAGGGTGCCACCTGAAAGACCTGAGTTCATGGTTTTGGGAACATGGGCGTTGATCTCTCGGTGTGAAGCACATACTCTCTCTTCACTGCAGTTCCCCAAAGAGTCATAAGTTAATCTTTTAGGAGCTCTAATTTGTCGAGGCTCCCTTCTCTCCACTGGACTTTCTTGGACATTTTCTTCCTGAACTTCTTGTTCTATTATTGTATGACTTTCTGGTTCTTTATCCTTCAAAATATCTACTGGTAGCAATTCTTCCTCAACTTTGTCTGAAAGAAGAGTACCATCTGTATCACTTTCAGTCACCAGGTCTTCTAGATTGCCTGAAGCATTTTGTTCTAGACTACTCGATGGGACAAACTCGGGCGCTTCTATTCTGAGTTGGCTCTCCTCAGCATCTTTCTCCACTACGTCTGGACTAGTCTGTGGCACACTCACATCTTCAGGCCTCAAATCTGGGCCATTCTCAAGAGGACCCCAAACAAATCTTCCTACTGGGGGTGCGTCCCATCCCCACTCTTCATCATCTTCTTCAGTGTTGTGGTCACACTCAGGTGATACGGCCATGGTCCCCTTCTGTGTGGCTAACCGCTGTGACCTCCTCAACTGACGACCTTGATCATGCTCAGCTGCCACAGGATCAGGCATTCTCACTGCTTGTCCCAGTGGTAACAGGTTATTGCGGTGCCATGACTTCACAGGCCCACTTTGTCCTTCTGGCCGAATCCGATATACAGGAATACCTGGCAGTTGAGAACACACCTCATACACCTGCGAACTCCAGCGATCAGCAAGCTTGTGTTTCCCAGGGATCCCCAGATTTCTTAACAACACACGATCACCTGGCTTTAAATCATGAGTCCGGATTCTTTGGTCGTACCTGACCTTATTCTGCTGTCCCCGCCTTTCTGCAGCCTCTTGAGCTTTTTCATAAGCAGTCTTCAGGCTCTTTTGGAGACGCTCCACATATCCCTTGTAAGAGACTGTTGTTGTATCATCACAAGAAGTCCCAAAAACAGTGTCAATTGGCAACCGGGCCTCCCGCCCAAACATCAGAAAGTATGGAGAAAATCCAGTGGCATCATTCTCAGTACTATTGTAGGCATGGACAACAGCAGCAATATGTTTGCTCCATTGAGCCTTCTTCTCACTGGGTAAGGTCCCCAACATATTTAACAATGTTCTGTTGAATCTCTCTGGTTGTGGATCTCCCTGAGGATGATAAGGTGTAGTTCTGGTCTTTTTTACACCCAACAAACTCAGCAACTCGCGTATCAACTTGCTTTCAAAATCTCGACCCTGATCTGAGTGAATGCGTTGCGGGAGGCCATAATGTACGAAGTATCTCTCCACCAGTACCTTTGCTACTGTCATAGCCTTCTGGTCCCTAGTAGGGAAGGCCTGGGCATACCTGGTATAATGGTCGGTGACCACCAAGACATTGGCAAACCCACCCTCATCAGGCTCGATACATAAGAAGTCAATGCACACTAAGTCCATTGGTCCTTGGCTTTGTAGATGTCCCAATGGTGCAGCTCGCACTGGCTGTGTCTTCCGTTGTACGCACCTGGAGCAAGACCGGCAGTAATTCTCCACATCCTGTCTCATACCCGGCCAGTAAAAGCGATCCTGCAACAACTTCAGGGTGCGATCAACACCCAAATGCCCATGATCATCATGAAGGGAGGAACAAACCATGTCCCTGTATTTTTCAGGTAGCAGTAACTGCCATTTCTCTGTGTTCTCAGCAGCTGGTGCTAACCGGTACACCAAACCATTCTTCATTTTCAGATGATTCCACTCTCTAAGCAATAATCCAACCAGTGGATGGTTGATATTTTTTAGGTGGTTTTGGTTATTCTCATGTAGAGCCTTTTTGACACCCCGGCACAGTGTATCTTCAGCTTGATCGTGACGCAGCTCTGACAAACTCAGTGCAGGTAATGAAGTGCTTTTCAATGTCACCATATTGCAGTACCTCTGAGGAATTGCTTCATGTGATAGTCCTAGCTTTTCAGCAGCACAGATCGTCCGAATCTCGCATTGTAGACCTTGGCACATGGCTCTCACACCTGGGGCTGGAACCTCTAGCCACTCATCTTCAGGCTGCAACACATCATGAGGTCTTCTAGAAAGCCCATCTGCATCCTGATTGGCCATGCCTGGACGGTACTTGAGTCTGAATCTGTAATTAGCAAGGGCCGCCAACCATCGATGTCCTGTAGCATCTAATTTAGCTGTGGTCAGCACATAGGTGAGAGGGTTGTTATTAGTCTGTACTTCAAACTCGGCTCCATATAGATACTCATGAAGCTTGTCTACCACAGTATACTTCAGTGCCAGGAACTCAAGCTTGTGTGCTGGGTAATTCCGCTCTGTTGGTGACAGACTCCTGCTCACAAAGGCTATCGGCTTCAGTCTACTCTCCTGCTCCTGGTACAAAACACCCCCTAGTCCATCTCTGCTGGCATCAATGTGTAAGACATACGGCTTCTGAGGGTCTGCATAAGCTAAAACAGGTGTGCTGGTTAGACAACTTTTAAGCTTCTCAAAGGCAGAGTCACACTCCTCTGTCCATTGCTCAATGACAGACTCTTTTCCTGCACGTTGCAGAACGTTTTTCTTCTGATCTTGTTTAGACCCTGGAGCCTGCACCTTCTCTTTCACTTGGAGCAAATCATTGAGGGGTCTTGCGATCTGTGCAAAGCCTTTGACAAACCTTCGATAGTAAGAACAGAAACCCAAGTATGAACGGAGCACAGAAACTGTTTTAGGTTTTGGCCAAGTTGTTAGTGCTTCAACCTTTGAAGGATCCGTTGCCACACCATCAGCCGACACTACATGTCCCAGGTAAGTTACAGATGGAAGGCAGAATTGGCACTTTTCCAGCGACAACTTTAACCCTTCCTTCCTTAACCGGTCCAGCACCTTGATTAGCCGAGTCTCATGCTCTTCCAGGTCTCTTCCAAACACAATGACATCATCCAAATACACAAGCACCTCCAGCAGGTTCATATCTCCCACTGTATTTTCCATTAACCTCTGAAAGGTGGCTGGAGCACCCATGAGTCCTGGGGGCATCCTATTGAATTCGAAGAATCCTAAAGGACAAATGAAGGCAGTTCGCTCCTTGTCTTCAGGATGCATTGGAATCTGATGATATCCACTTTTAAGATCCAGCACACTAAACCACTTAGCTCCAGCCAAGCATTGCAATACATCTTCCACTCGTGGTGTGGTATACTGATCTGGAATAGTACGTCGATTCAAAGTTCTATAGTCCACACACATTCGAATAGTACCATTCTTCTTCCGCACCACTACAATTGGTGAAGCATAGGGACTTCGAGACTCTCTAATGATTCCAGTTCTTTTGAGTTCTTCCAGCTGTTTCCGTAAATCTTTAATGTCTCCAAGGGCTAGCCGCCTTGACCTTTCCCGGAATGGCCGGTCATCTTGAAGGCGAATACGGTGCTGTGTACTTTTTGCACATCCGACATCATATTCGTGTTGTGCAAAGATTTCACTTCGTCCTCGCAGAATATTGAGCAATCGTTGTCTCCACTCTGAAGGCAAAAGGGAGTTTTGAGAAACTGAGGTCTCCAACTTCTTCTCCAGCTCTCCTGGCTCTCCCCCCCACTTGAAAAGGGGTCGTCACTCGGCTTGCTACAAACACCGTTCCCAGTTTTGCCCGAGGTCTTAACATGACTGGTTGTGGTAAGGTGTTTCTGATTCCTACAAGCACTCTGCCATTCTTGCGTTGCAAATCCTCTGCAGGGATAGTCTCAGGGATAATTTCCACCCCTAGCGGCAATCCAGATCCTTCCTCCCCTTCAATCAACAGCAACGGGACTGACTCCTTCCATGTCGTTCTCACTTCAGCTTTCAGACATACCACTTGTCCAGGCATCAACTGACAGTCTTCTCGCTGAGATAACCACACACTTCCTACCCCATGGGATGGGGCCTCTCGCTCCACCAACAACTGTTCCCATGCGGCTTGCAGCAAAGGGTGCAATGGACTAGGTGGCTGCCCATAACGGTCCATGATGGGCTCCAATACTCGTCTAATCAGGTGAGTATTAGTTCCAAGGATCACTGAGTACCGTGAGGACCCTGGCGGTCGGGGGCAGACTACTGCTAGTGTATCCAGGACTTCTTGAGTTCCTGCCACCTTATATCCCAGCTGAATCTGAAGGTTCACATATCCATCATATGGTAGCTGTTTCTCGCTGATTCCCCAGATCTCCAGCTTATCCAGTGCCTGTAAAGGACAATGAGCTAAATGCTTTTCATAAAAGTCTCTGTACAACAATGTCACTTGAGCGCCTGTGTCCAGTAATGCATGAGTAAATACTCCTTCTATCTGTACTGGCACCACTGGTGATGGTCCCAAAAGATCTTTAGGTAACATGGTAGCTCCTGCTGCTTCAGAAGCAGATTTGGCCAAAGCTTGTGGCCTCTTCTCTCGTTTCCTCATTTGTTGGCATTGGGTATATGTAAAGCCTGATGAGAGTGCAGCCCCCAATGACTCTTTTGGCATTACTTTCTCTTCATTGTTGGCACAGTTCTTGGAGCTTATATTTTCAGACAGGCGCCCAGGTCGCTCCCCCACTGAGGCCCCTAATAGTTTTCCGCTGGCTCACTGTTCTTCTGCTTCCCTCTCATCCTGCTAGCATTTGGTTGCCATCTACACTCCCGTCGTAAATGACCCGGTTCACCACAACGGTAACAGATCCTTTCTGATGGTCCTCCCCTCGGCTGCACTACTGCTTTTAAATGGGGTCTGGATGGGCCATCAGAGAACTCACTGGTATTCTGTGCTGTCAGAGCCTGTAAAACTTGTAACTGTGTCTTCTGCATTTCACTTTGTGTCTGTACTACTTGGGTCAACACCTTCCACAGACTCGGCAATGAACCCTCCTCAGTTGAAACACCCTGACACACTTGTCCTGCCTCTACTGTGCAGACTTGAGATGGCTTCCCTGGCTTTGTACTAGTATAGCCAGACTTGATATCCTGTAATGCCTCCTCTTCTCGAATTCTCTTGATCAACTGAGGATAAGTGGGCACTTCCTCTTGGTCCCCCAAATGCAGCTTTAACACCACAGGGTCCAGAGCCTGTGAGCCCTCTTGGATTTGATGAATTCGGGCCTGATCTACCTTCTTTGGGTCCATTCCTTTACTCAGTACCAACTGATGCAGAATGTGGTCTAGACGATTAACATAACTTGACAGCCTCTCTCCCACTTGCTGGTAGGTATGTTCAAATTGGTATAGTAAATCAGTAGGTTTCTCCATTCTCCCAAACACACTGTACAAAGCATCAAGATAATCCTTTGCAGTGCAATCAGATTGGCTCATCTTCAAGTTTCGGACAGTGTCAGCTGCTGGACCTCTCAAGCTTTCTATAATCCTCTGCTTCTTACTCATTTCTGGAACATCCCATTCTTCCAGTACCTGAGTGGCTTGGTCCATCCATGCCTCAAAGTCCTCTTCACCAGGGGGGGTGGGTACTTTACCAGAGAACAACCGCAACTTCCTGTACCCCCAGCTTGCTTGCAAATTATCCGGAGATTTACACTTTGTCAGTAAGTTTCCTAACGCTTCAAGGACTTCTGGCCCAATACTGTTCTTCCCTTGATCATTGGCAGGCTCAGATAATGGCCCCATAACTTCAGCTTCCACTTCTGCTGCACCTTTTGGAATGGTTACTTGAACTAACTGACCCCCTGGAGTTGTGAGGGTCGTAGGCATCTTGTCATGGGGGACATGGGTCTTCCACTCCAGCAGGGCAAATTGAGTTGGTCCACTTGAGTCTGTTGTACTATCTAACAGGAACCCCCGACCAGATATTGGTAATTTCTCAGCCACTTCCCTGATCTGTGCATCAGTCCAGTCAGACCCTGGTAACTCTAGGACCAGACAGTGTCCTACAGCAGCTTGGTGGTTCTCACACCATCTTCCTGCAGCTCTTGACTCCATACTGTGTCTGATTTCAAGGGATAAGGGGCGTAGACGTCACTGGGCGGAACCAAAGAGAGCCCCACGTTGGGCGCCAAATGTAGCGAGACAGACTGGATCGCTAATGAATGTAACAGGGCCTCTTAGTGGATACCGCCTCCAGTGGCACCCTGCCTCCTAGAATCATGCAGACACCAGTATCAATGCAACATATTTATTCCCCACAGACCAACGTGATCTAATGGGGTGAAGTAAGCAATAGAAAATATAGCACTAATCAAACACTTGTTAACTCAGCAAGATCATAACAGTAACAGTAATACGCTTCACACATTCAAAGTGCATAGAAAGTGTATGTCCAAGGTAGCCACCTCCTGCGCCCCTCCAGTGTCACTCTAAACAAGTGTACACTAGACTGGCACAGAACGCACCACAGCAAAGGGACACGCTTAATAAACTGCAATCAACACACGGTAGTAACCTCTTGCGCCCCTCCAGTGTCACTTTAAAGGAGTGCACACTACACTGGCGAAAGACGCACAACCATAGCAAAGAAACAAACTTAAGACAATGCAATCAGTAGCACAATCTTATTTAACTCCAGACTGGCCAGTGGGCTATAGTGCAGTTCTGCACTCGGGGTACCCCTTTAAGGAACGTTATGTGCACAGTTGGGCGCCTTGTGAAGAAGGTGCAGCAGCAAGAAGACTCCTGATGCACTCAGCAACAACAGCATAGATGCCAGTGATGTAAGAGGGGACAGGTTAACCAGGCTACAGTTCAGAATGGCAGGCTATGGCAAACAGTCCTGACATACACTGTCCACAGTTAGTTGTAAGAGGAGTGGTATGACTCCCAAACCTCTCAGCAAGGTTAATGCCCCTCTATCACTGCAAAGATAGTTCCTACCATGAGGTGCAGGGCCAGTCCCTGATAATGGTCACTCAGCAGGTGCAGAACTCACAGGCAGAAGTTTTGAGGAGACTGAGATTCTTTGTAATCCAGCTAAAATGGTTCCTTCTGAAGTCCACACGGCTTGTACAATCCAGACTCCACCAACCTCACAGGTTCACACAGTTCTGGTCCGGCAGCTGTATCCTTTCACCAAGATCCAGCAGCAAGATTCAGCTCAGGGTGCAGCAATCTGTGTCACAGGATCCCTTCTTCACACTCAGAAAATAAATGGAAGCCAGTCTGATGGATTTAGGCCTGAAGATCCAGTCTCAGTCACTCCAGACCTCACTCCCAGGCTCTAGGCACACCAGCCACACCTCAGCTCCCAGCAGCCTCTGCTCACTCCAGCCTCTCTTCCAGAATTCTCTGCAGTCTTAAAGGAACTATGCCCTCTAAAGGCAGCAGTATATAGCATAACAATAACAGCACATTATATGGTGTTACACACACACAGCTCTACAATACACACACAGCTCTACAATACACACACATACACACAGCTCTACAATACACACACATACACACAGCTCTACAATACACACACACATACACAGCTCTACAATACACACAGCTCTACAATACACACAGCTCTACAACGCACACACATACACAGCTCTACAACACACACATACACAGCTCTACAACACACACACACACACAGCTCTACAACACACACACACAGCTCTACAATACACACACACCTCTACAATACACACACACCTCTACAATACACACATACACAGCTCTACAATACACACACAGCTCTACAATACACACAGCTCTACAATAAACACAGCTCTACAATAAACACACATACACACAGCTCTACAATACACACAGCTCTACAATAAACACAGCTCTACAATACACACACACATACACAGCTCTACAATACACACACAGCTCTACAATACACACACACCTCTACAATACACACACACCTCTACAATACACACATACACAGCTCTACAATACACACACAGCTCTATAATACACACACAGCTCTACAATACACACAGCTCTACAATACACACAGCTCTACAATACACACAGCTCTACAATACACACACATACACACAGCTCTACAATACACACACATACACACAGCTCTACAATACACACAGCTCTACAATACACACAGCTCTACCATACACACAGCTCTACAATACACACAGCTCTACAATAAACACAGCTCTACAATACACACACATACACACAGCGCTACAATACACACACAGCTCTACAATACACACACACATACACAGCTCTACAATACACACACACATACACAGCTCTACAACACACACACACACACACACACACACACACACACACACACACACACACACACACACACACACACACACACACACACACACAGCTCTACAATACACACACATCTACAATACACACACACACACACACACACACACACACAGCTCTACAATACACACAGCTCTACAATACACACAGCTCTACAATACACACAGCTCTACAATACACACACATACACAGCTCTACAACACACACACACACACACACACACAGCTCTACAATACACACAGCTCTACAACACACACACACAGCTCTACAATACACACACCTCTACAACACACACACACACACACACACAGCTCTACAATACACACGGCTCTACAATACACACACAGCTCTACAACACACACACATGCACACAGCTCTACAATACACACACATGCACACAGCTCTACAATACACACACATACAAACAGTTCTACAATACGCACAGCTCTACAACACACACAGCTCTACAATACACACACAACTGTACAACACACACACATACAGACACAGAGCTGTACAATACACATACAAACAGCTCTACAACACACACACAGCTCTACAATACACACACATCTCTACAATACACACACAGCTCTACAATACACACACATACACAGCTCTACAATACACACACAGCTCTACAATACACACACATACACAGCTCTACAATACACACACACCTCTACAATACACACACACCTCTACAATACACACACACCTCTACAATACACACACACACCTCTACAATACACACATACACAGCTCTACAATACACACACAGCTCTACAATACACACACAGCTCTACAATACACACACAGCTCTACAATACACACACATACACACAGCTCTACAATGCACACACATACACACAGCTCTACAATACACACACATACACACAGCTCTAGAATACACACACACATACACAGCTCTACAATACACACACACATACACAGCTCTACAATACACACAGCTCTACAATACATACAGCTCTACAACGCGCACACATACACAGCTCTACAACACACACATACACAGCTCTACAACACACACACACACAGCTCTACAACACACACACACACACAGCTCTACAATACACACACACACCTCTACAATACACACATACACAGCTCTACAATACACACATAGCTCTACAATACACACAGCTCTACAATAAACACAGCTCTACAATAAACACACATACACACAGCTCTACAATACACACAGCTCTACAATAAACACAGCTCTACAATACACACACACACACACACCTCTACAATACACACACACCTCTACAATACACACATACACAGCTCTACAATACACACACAGCTCTACAATACACACACAGCTCTACAATACACACACAGCTCTACAATACACACAGCTCTACAATACACACAGCTCTACAATACACACACATACACACAGCTCTACAATACACACACATACACACAGCTCTACAATACACACAGCTCTACAATACACACAGCTCTACAATACACACAAATACACACAGCGCTACAATACACACACAGCTCTACAATACACACACACATACACAGCTCTACAATACACACACATACACAGCTCTACAACACACACACACACACACACACACACACACACACACACACACACACACACACACACACAGCTCTACAATACACACAGCTCTACAACACACACACAGCTCTACAATACACACACCTCTACAATACACACACACACACACACAGCTCTACAATACACACGGCTCTACAATGCACACACATATACACACAGCTCTACAACACACACACAGCTCTACAACACACACACATGCACACAGCTCTACAATACACACACATGCACACAGCTCTACAATACACACACATACAAACAGTTCTACAATACGCACAGCTCTACAATACACACACAACTGTACAACACACACACATACAGACACAGAGCTGTACAATACACATACAAACAGCTCTACAACACACACACATCTCTACAATACACACACAGCTCTACAATACACACACATACACAGCTCTACAATACACACACAGCTCTACAATACACACACATACACAGCTCTACAATACACACACAGCTCTACAATACACACACAGCTCTACAATACACATACAGCTCTACAATACACACACAACTCTACAATACACACACAGCTCTACAATACACACACATACACAGCTCTACAATACACACACATACACAGCTCTACAATACACACACATACACAGCTCTACTAAACACACACAGCTCTACAATACACACACAGCTCTACAATACACACGCAGCTCTACAATACACACACATACACACAGTTCTACAATACGCACAGCTCTACAACACACATACACACAGCTCTACAATACACACACAGCTCCACAATACACACACAGCTCTACAATACACACACAGCTCTACAATACACACACAGCTCTACAATACACAAATACACGCAGCTCTATAATACACACACAGCTGTAAACACACACATACATACACAGAGCTGTACAACACACACATACATACACAGAGCTCTACAATACACATACACACAGCTCTACAACACACACACAGCTCTAACACACACACAGCTCTAACACACACACACAGCTCTAACACACACTTTGGAAAGCAAAGCATTACTTGGCATGTGTAGTTTGCTTGAAGGGGAAGTTGCATCACACACACACACACTACACATCTTACACACATCTCTCACATACATACACACATCACTCACACCACACATCAGTGACAGGCTGTGTGTCTTACATTTAGCTGCGGCAGCGTGACAGCCAGAAAATTTGTACTTACCTCTGTAATTTTCCTTTCCTGATACAACTCCATGTCGTCATACTTCCTGGGTTAGCTCCGCCCCCCTGACCCCTATAGGACCCAATCCAAACTTATAAATTAGGTCATGACCCCCTAGCACCCCATTCTCGTTACTAGTACTCAGACACTAGCAACAAAAACGAGTGGGTCGTATAACGACATGGAGTTGTGTCAGGAAAGGAAAATTACAGAGGTAAGTACAAATTTTCTGGCTTTCCTGATACCTCCATGTCGTCATACTTCCTGGGATATAACTAGTACAAAACAAGACCAGACGGGTGGGAATTCAAATGCAAATTAATTATTTATGTGTTGCCAAAAGAACATTTTTTCCAAAGTTTACAGATGTCAGCACGGAAGGATCAATTATATAATGTCTAATAAAGGTATTAGGAGAGGACCAATTTGCCGCTTTACATATCGTTGTTAATGAGACTCCCGATGAGGCCGCCCAAGATGCGGATACACTTCTGGTAGAATGAGCCGAAGCTACCACCGGTTCATTAGTCCCTCTGGCATTATATGCAGCCTTTATTAGTCTGACAATCCATGTCGCAATTGTCCTGGCGGATACTTCCTTCCCCTTCCTTGGCCCAGAGGGACATATGAACAAGTTTCCTGAATCTCTAAAAGATTCTGTCGCCCTCAGGTAATGTCTCAATATTCTAGCTATATCTAGAGGATGATCAGAACTTGACCCTGAGTCATCTACAAATGACGGTAAAGTCCACTCTTGATTTAGATGCTTTACAGAAACGACCTTTGGCAGGAAAGTGGGGATAGGTCTCAACACTACCCTATCCGGGAAGAACGTAATATGAGGTTCCGAACAACCTAAGGCTTGTATTTCCGAAACTCGTCTGCCAGAGGAAATGGCCACTAGAAATGTGGCTTTGAGAGTCATATTCCAGATTGAACACAGTTGCACTAGTTCAAAGGGTGAGGCTGATAAGAATTCTAGCACCAGAGGCAAGTCCCAGCTGGGCAATACTTTATTTACTGGAGGTCTTATTTTTAAAAGTGCCTGGAAGAATTGTTGAACCATTCTTTCTGTAGCAAGTTGCTGACCTATTAAGGCCGAAATTGCAGATATCTGAACTTTCAGAGTACTAACACTTTATCCAAGGTCTACCCCCGACTGAATAAACTCAAGGATATGTGGGATGGATGGTGTTAAGAAGTTTACTCCTTTCTCCATTGAAAAGTCAATACATTTTTTCCAGGTTCTGTAATATGTTTTGTTCGTGGAAATCTTTCTTGCTTTAAGAAGTGCCTCCACCACCGGTCTAGTGAAACCTGCCTCTAGAAGAATCCTCCTTTCAACCTCCACGCCGTGAGAGACAGAGTCTGAGGGTTCTGATGAAGTACACTGCCCTGTGACAAGATGTCTGTCACCAGAGGTAACCTGAGTGGAGGAGATATTGACATGTTCATTAATAGAGGAAACCATGGCCTCTTGGGCCAGAACGGGGCAATCACTATGGCGTCGACTTTCTCTATCTGAAGTCTCTTCAGAAATCTCAGAAGCAGTGGGATTGGTGGAAAGGCGTAGAGTAATGTCGCTTTCCATGGCATTACTAATGCATCTACTCCTGCTGCTCCCTTGGTTGGGTATCTGGCAAAGAAGTTCGGTAACTGGTTGTTCAGATTGGACGCAAATAGATCTATCTGGGGCAAACCCCAGAGATGCACTAGTTGTTTGAACACTGCTGGTTTCAACATCCATTCGTTGTTTTGAATCTTCCCTCTGGATAATATGTCTGCCTGTATATTCTGAATGCCTGGAATATATGATGCCCGAATAGCCTGTAGATTCCTCTCTGCCCATGTCATCAGAGGTGACAGTTCCTTCATCAAAGTCGCACTCCTCGTGCCTCCCTGCTTCTGGACATATGCTACCGCTGCCTTGTTGTCCATTTGTAGGCACAATGCCGACCCTTTGATCATCGATGAGAATGCCTGGGTGGCCTTGAAAGCTGCTCTTAATTCCAATATGTTCGAGACCACTCTCTGCTGAGACGGTGGCCAGGCTCCTTGTGCCCAGTTGTGCTGAAAGTGGGCTCCCCATCCCCACAGACTGGCGTCTGATGTAACTGTGATCCATGAATATGGTACTAAGGAGTGTCCTTGAAGCAGATTCCTCTGAACTGTCCACCATGTGAGAGACAACCTGGTCTGTATTGATAACTTGATGATCTGAGTCATTGACCTGTGATTCCATTGGTTCAGGAACTCCGTCTGAAACGGTCGCATGTGCCATCTGCTCCATTTCACCATTGGGATTAATGATGCCATTGTTCCTAATATCTGGAGACACTTCCTCGCCTGCAGCCTCTGGTGATGTAACAGTGATAGAATTGTCCTTCTGACTATCAACATCTTCTCCTGTGGTAGTGATACCGTGTTCTGATACGTATTGAAGAATGCTCCCAGGTATACTAAGGTTCGTGTTGGAGTTAACTAGTGTTGGGCGAACACCTAGATGTTCGGGTTCGCGAACGTTCGCCGAACATCGCCGCGATGTTCGGGTGTTCGCGCCGAACTCCGAACATAATGGAAGTCAATGGGGACCCGAACTTTCGTGCTTTGTAAAGCTTCCTTACATTCTACATACCCCAAATTAGCAGGGTATGTGCACCTTGGGAGTGGGTACAAGGGGAAAAAAATATTTGAAAAAGAGCTTATAGTTTTTGAGAAAATTGATTGTAAAGTTTCAAAGGAAAAACTGTCTTTTAAATGTGGAGAATGTCATGTTTCTTTGCACAGGTAACATGCTTTTTGTCGCCATGCAGTCATAAGTGTAATACAGAGAAGAGGTTCCAGGAAAAGGGACCGGTAACGCTAACCCAGCACCAGCAGCAGCACACGTGATGGAACAGGAGGAGGCGCAGGAGGAGAAGGACACGCTTTGTGAGACACAACAACCCAGGCCTTGCATGAGGACAAGAAGCGTGCGGATAGCATGCTTTGTACCGCCATGCAGTCATAATCCGGGCACAGCATTTCTGGCTGTTCCTCCATTGACCTTTCAAAGGTGGAAGTTTGTTGGCCTGGGAATAGCTCCTGCGAATACCCCATTGTGTCCTGAGGTAATTCATCGGACTGGTTATCTGGCAGTTGTGTGCGTGGTGTCGCTGCCGGTTGTGTCAGCTTTGTGCCCACTGGCTCCTTGTAACTGGCTGAGGACTCGGACCTCGTGCGTGATGTGCTGGTGCTGCTTAACCCACTGCTGGACGCTTGAGAGGTCATCCAAGTAATTATCTGGTCCTGTTCTTTTGGATCTGTGAGGGTGGTTGTCCTGGACAACATGGGCGGTATTGAGTGGGTTTTCTTGGGTGCTCCCCTGTGGCCTGTACGTGAACCGTCAGGGGAAACACCTCTTCCCTTGCCCCTTCCTCTTTCACCGGATTTCTTCCTCATTTCACTTATCCTTAAAGTACACGCTGACTGGCAGCAGTACAGTGGCAGTACAGAAATGCTATACAGTGGTGGGTGAGCGGTGTACCACTATTGCCAGCAGCGACACAGAGCGCAATGCTATACAGTGGCGGGTGAGCGGTGTACTACTGTTCCCAGGCCCAGCAGACACAGAGTGGAAGTAAACACAATGCTATATAGTCTGGCTGAGCCGTGTACACAGAGTGGCAGTACACACAATGCTATATAGTCTGGCTGAGCGGTGTACACAGAGTGGCAGTACACACAATGCTATATAGTCTGGCTGAGCGGTGTACACAGAGTGGCAGTACACACAATGATATATAGTCTGGCTGAGCGGTGTACACAGAGTGGCAGTATACAATGCTATATAGTGTGGCTGAGCCGTGTACATAGAGTGTCAGTAAACAATGCTATATAGTCTGGCTGAGCCGTGTACACAGAGTGGAAGTACACACAATGCTATATAGTCTGGCTGAGCGGTGTACACAGAGTGGAAGTACACACAATGCTATATAGTCTGGCTGAGCCGTGTACACAGAGTGTCAGTAAACAATGCTATATAGTCTGGCTGAGCGGTGTACACAGAGTGGCAGTACACACAATGATATATAGTCTGGCTGAGCGGTGTACACAGAGTGGCAGTATACAATGCTATATAGTGTGGCTGAGCCGTGTACACAGAGTGTCAGTAAACAATGCTATATAGTCTGGCTGAGCCGTGTACACAGAGTGTCAGTAAACAATGCTATATAGTCTGGCTGAGCCGTGTACACAGAGTGGAAGTACACACAATGCTATATAGTGTGGCTGAGCCGTGTACACAGAGTGTCAGTAAACAATGCTATATAGTCTGGCTGAGCGGTGTACACAGAGTGGAAGTACACACAATGCTATATAGTCTGGCTGAGCCGTGTACACAGAGTGTCAGTAAACACAATGCTATATATAGCGTGGCTGAGCGAGGTACACAGTGGCAGTAAACAATGCTATATATAGTGTGGCTGAGCGAGCGGTGTACTACTGTTCCCAGCAGCGACACACAATGACTGGGGGGGACCCTGGCTAGCGTGGCTGGAGCGCGAACTACCCTGCCTGCCTACCCAAAGCTAAACCCACAGACAAATGGCGGAGATATGACGTGGTTCGGGTATTTATTTACCCGAACCACGTGACCGTTCGGCCAATCAGAGCGCGTTCGAGCCCGAACCACGTGACCCGTTCGGCCAATCACAGCGCTAGCCGAACGTTCGGGGAACGTTCGGCCATGCGCTCTTAGTTCGGGCCATGTGGCCGAACGGTTTGGCCGAGCACCGTCAGGTGTTCGGCCGAACTCGAACATCACCCGAACAGGGTGATGTTCTGCAGAACCCGAACAGTGGCGAACACTGTTCGCCCAACACTAGAGTTAACTGGCTCTTTTCCCAGTTGATTATCCAACCTAGGTTGGTTAGGAAGGAAATTACCAAGTCTCTGTGTTGCAGCAATCTCTCCTCTGAATCTGCCAGAATCAGGATGTCGTCTAGGTAATGATGAATGCGGACTCCCTGCATCCTCAGTTCCGCCACCACCGAGACCAGCACTTTTGTAAAGGTTCGAGGAGCTGTGGAGAGCCCGAAGGAAAGCGAAGAAAATTGGAGATGTTTGTTGTCTACAGAAAATCTGAGAAATTTTTGAAATCTTGGATGAACTGGAATATGCAGATATGCGTCCTGCAGATCTATCGAAAGCATCCAGTCGTTTGGAAGTATTGTCAGTATTATTGATTGCAAGGATTCCATCTTGAATCTTGGTATGTAAACTGTTCTGTTCAGGTACTTCAGGTCTATCACTGGTCGGTAACCTCCTGATTTCTTTTGAACTAGAAATAATTGTTAGTACACTCCCTGAATTTTCTCTGATGGTGGAACCGTGATGACTGCTTGCTGAGAGATTAGAGTCTACGTATTCTCTTAACATCTTTTTCTTTCGAGGATTCACTGATAGACGTGTTCGTAGGAATCTGTCTTCTGGCTTTCGTCTGAACCTCCACTTGTGACCCCTGCAGATTGTTGAAATCACCCAAGGTTCTTTTATCTTCTCCACCCAAATATCCCTGAAGGCCTTCAATCTGGATCCCACTTTGGATACTTGGGTGGGCGTGGCTTCAAAAGGACTGTTTTGATTGTCCCCCAGTCTGATTAGTTGACTTCAGGGATCTCGCCAATGCTGCTTGGGAACTCTTCCAATTTTTCTTAAATTGTCTCCCAGGACGATATGATCTGGAGTCTCTGTAACGATTGGACTGATACTGAGGTCTTTTATAAGTATTAAAGTTTTTCTTTGGAGGTCTGTCTTGCGGGATGAGACCAGATCTTCCTCCCGTAACCCGCGAGATTGCCTTGTCCATCTCTGAACCGAATAAGTTGGAGCCATCGTATGGTATTTTTATCCAGTTCTGTTTAGAACTGATATCTGCTGCCCATGGTTTTAACCACATCGCTCTTTTTGCAGTTACTGAGGTTAGCATGGATTTTGATGTATTCCTTAATATGTCCATGGAGGCCTCCCCAACGAAGTCAGATGCTACCTTCAAGTCTTCCAGAGCTGCGATAATCTCAGACTTCTCTGCATCATTCAATATCGCTTGTTCAATGTTTGCTGTCCATATCCTTATGGCCTTTGCTACTGATGTTAAGGCTATTGCCGGTCTACATGTAGAACCTCCAGTAAGGTATATTTTTCTGAGGTCATTGTCCACCTTTCTTTCTAGAACGTCCTTGAACACCACTGCGTTGTCTGTAGGTAGCGTAACCTGCTTAACTAGGCGAGATAAGGAAGCATCCACTGCTGGAGGGTTGTGTAGGAAAGGGATTTCCTCTTCCTTTAATGGATACAATTTGGAAAAACGGTTCTGCACCGAAACTTTATTATCAATCTTCTTCCACTCTTCCAGTATTATATTCTTTATTTCCTGCATTATAGGAAAGGTAGGAACTTTCTTGGTAAGATGAGCATAATATTCCTTGTTATGGCTCTGCTCTTCTACTGGGTCTGACCACTCCAAGGCCTCCTTGATTGCCGTTATAAAGGGAGCGGTTAACTTAAAGTCGAAGAGACCAGGTATTTCATCAATTTCTTCTGCTATAGGAGCATCCGACTCCTGCTGTTGTTCTTGACTTTGGGTCGTACTAGATGGACCGGCCAGTACCTCTTCTCTCACCACCCTTCTAATAACATCCACAATCTTTTCTGAGTTGTCTGCGTTCCCTTTTGCCAGTTGGCTGAAGCAATTCTCGCATACAGTCTTGTCAGGCATTGCCTGACGTGGGCATGCCCAGCATTGTCCATCAATCGGTAGCTGTCTAGCCCTAGGAGACCTTGATCTAGACCTTGGCCTCTCCTTCGAATGATGATGGTGGTGTCGAGATTTTGATGAATGCTTCCTCCTTGAAGAAGATCTAGAGCGGGAGTTACGATGATTCTTTTTTGACTTATGCTTCCTGGTCTTTGACCTGGATCTTGACTTGTCATTTCTCGAGCTCCTTTTCTCCTCTTGGTGAGAGCTACAAGACATAAAGCAATAATTTATATCGCTTAGCCTTAAAATTATCCTTTTTTTTTTTTTTTTTCAAAGTCCCCTTTAAGAAACCTTACCCAGAGGGACCGCTAGGACCAGCTTTTTCAGCATCCGGATTTGCTGTGGGAATAGAAAAGAAAAGATTTCCACCATAAACATGCCATTCTGAATAAACAGTAAATAAATATACAAGTAATCCAAAAACTCCATCACAAGACTCACAGGCTTCCATTGTGAGTCTACTTGCTGTCGGCTGTCAGTGTGCGCTGGATGGGAGCTCCACAAAAAAACTCCTGCTCCCCATGCAAGCAAAGGAAGACTGAACGTCTTCCCTGCTTTAAATATGCCGCCCCTGGCCGCAAAACTCCGCCCTCCGCAAGAGGGCATGCTCTGCCCTAAACCAATATGTCCGCCGCCGAGTGCCGGCGGAGTTTTGCTCCTTGCGCATGCGCAATGCGTACTTCCGGACGCCACACGGAGCGAGAGCGGAAGTGATGCGCCGAGACAGCACGGGTCGCGCCATCTTACCTGTAGTAAGCCTCTCGTCCCCTCCGCACAGCCGACCAGCCTTGCCCCGCAGAATATGCCTGCTAACATGGCAAATCCAAGAAAAGAAAAGGTAATATAATAAAAGGTAATATAAGAAACCCCAAAAAGGGGGCCACAGCAGTCCACCAGGTATTTAACCCATTTTTTGCCGCATGGTCCTATAATGGAGACCTCATCTGGCACATTTAGTAGCCTGAGGATCCTCCATGGATGCAGGAAAGGGGATTTTAGCCAGGAAAACCTGATCCAGGGTAAGGTGCTCAATGAGCCCAAGTAATAATATGAAGTATATAGAAAATAGAGTCTAGATGAGCAATAAAAAGAAAGTAATCAATAAAAGTAAAAACTGTTATAATTTAAGTAGGCCTCAGTTATTTGGACTGAGTTAGTCAAAAAGGCTTGGAGTGCAGATCGGCCCTTTAAGGGGATTTTCTCTGAGAGAGAAAATCTGCAGTTCTGTCAGCAGAACTAGAACATACCAAGAAGCTGTTCTAGTACAAGGCCGCAGGTCTCCCTGACCTGGGCATGTACCACCACTAGAACAATAAACATCAGCCATGTTTTGTAAATATTCACATTCCTGTATGTATGTCAAATGCCTCATTGATTATTAATCAAGTAGGTGGGTATGATGACACCACGAGTGGGTCCACCAATAGTCTGATCTAGGGGGTGGCGAAGATGATGTCATATTTAACTCTTTCCTAGTCAGTATTAAAGGCTGAGGGAGCTATGGGAGCTCATTCTGCTTCTTACTTTCGCACTAGCTAGCAAGGCTGACTGGGACCTCTAAGTATGTTCTTCCTTTCTGTAATCTGATATAATGTATGCTGTACATAGGTAGTCTAGATGTAACATAGAGTAGATACAAGAAGACCTGGGTACCTTCAGCAGGAAGGTACTCACGCAGCTGTAACGCAACATGGAAGTCTGCTTTGCCAGGAGATGATAAACTGTATCTATCTGTATTTCTGTTACTTGAATAAATAACGTAAACGTTGAAGAAGCCTGAGGAAGTCTATCTCCTACTTGCTGTGTTGAGAGTCAAGTGATCTCACAGTCTGTGAGACGGTGGTGTCGAAGCAAGGTGATATAGAACAGGTTCTAACAGTGGTGCTGAAACCCTTCCCTGCCTAGCAAAACAGGCGGACAGGGGCCGGGGGCCGAAGAGGTTTTCAAGATAGTCCACAGCAAAACAAGCGGAATAGACGTGGACTGGAAAAGCTTATCACTCTGATAAGTGGTGTGCGTGAGCCGACGCACGGCTGCAATTCGAGGAAACCAGCGGCGAAACTCTTGGATGTTAAACTTTGACTGCAAGTGCACAGCAGTCAATAGCCTAAAACCGGATCGCAGGTGACTGGAACGCTCCGAGGCCGGCTGGCAGCTGCCACTGGATATCTATCCGCTGAGCCAGTGTGGGTACACAGAGACGACGCTCAGGAGTTCCAGGGATCCACTCAGTTTCGTGGAGAAGTTGCCAAAAGCTGGTCGAATTGGCAGGCGTACGAAGTCCGCTGATCAGGCATGTATGATTTACGTTGTTATATGGCGTTATCTGTGTTGTATTTGGTGTTATAATGAGGAGAGGATAATGTGTTCATATGTACCCTGGGTCCCATAGTGTCTGAGGACAAAAAAGAGAATGGGGTGCTAGGGGGTCATGACCTTATTTATAAGTTTGGATTGGGTCCTATAGGGGTCAGGGGGGCGGAGCTAACCCAGGAAGTATGACGACATGGAGGTATCAGGAAATCTCCTTTCTAGCCTGTATAACCTCACCCTGTGTCCGTCCAGCGTGCGTGAGGGGGCGGGGAGGGGGGACCCGAGGAAACTTCCAAGCAGGAGGTTTTGGAGGGGGGAAAGATGCATTCCTCCTGGTCCTAGTGCCCGCCTCCCACACTCTAGAGCAACAGCCTGCTCTGAAACAAATGTTTTGTTTTTCTTCTGCGTCTGCCCGCTCATTAAGGCATACAGGGACCCAGAGCCACGGGCCCCATCTAAGGTTTCTCCCCCTCCGGGCCCCCCTGCATCTGCATGGGTTGCAGGGCCAGTAGTTCCGCCAGTGGTTAGGGGAGAGGAACTGCCCATAATCAAGGTGACGTTGCATAGTGGGGAACACAGTAGGCGCAGAAGATCAAAGATGGTACTGTGACATATGTCACAGCACCACTAATAAAACTAATAAAAATATGTTGGGGAAAACTGGGTCAGTGGTACTTTAAGAGAAGATTAGCTCGGGCTGTTGTAAATGAGACAGCAGAAGTTAAAGAAATGTCCAAAGGCCATGGAAATGTCTGAATTTTTCATCTCAGTGACAAATCTATAATTATTCATACTGATTTCTTGGTGGCATAAAGGGGGCAATACAATATACCATACATAGCTACAAATCGGTTTCAGGTTTTGGGTACCTACAGTTGTGTTCAAAATTATTCAACCCCCACTGAAATTGAGTGCTTTGGCTGGTTTGACATTGATTTTTTATCATTTCAGTCATCTTGTTTACAATTAAATCAAAGAGGCATTTGTAAGTCAGACAAATATAACATAACATTTATAATGAAATAACCACAAATGTCTTTTCTGTGCTCACATCATTATCAGTTTTATTCAACCCCCAAGTGACATTCATTCTTAGTACTTAGTACAACATTAACTAACAAAATAGTTCCCTACCGGGGGAATAAAACTTAACATTTAATGATTCAGTTAAAAATAGAGTAGGACTGTCATATTAATAGCTACAATCAAAGTTGATGCAGTAGGTAGGTATTATTCGGAGAAAAGCTCTCCCCCTACTTCAACTCAGAGTATTTGGTTACAAATTACAAAGACCCCCCACCATATAAAAAACCCGACATGTTTCACTTACTGATGGAAGCTTTCTCAAGGGACAAGGTGCAGTGCATTAGTGCATATAGTGAAAAGATAGATAACAGAGTAATTAAAACATTGTAGATAGTAGCAAAGCGTATAGGCCTATGACAACAGCCTAGACAACATTCTTTTCCAGTTATAACAGCTTTTAAACGTGAAGCATAGCTTGACACGAGTGTCTTGCAGCGATCTACTGGTATCTTAGCCCATTCTTCATGGGCAAAAGCCTCCAGTTCAGTCACATTCTTAGGCTTGTGCGCTGCAACAGCTTTCTTTAAGTCCCAACAGAGGTTCTCAATCGGATTTAAGTCTGGTGACTTTGATGGCCACTCCAAAATGTTCCAGCCTTTAATCTGCAACCATGCTCTAGTGGACTTGGTGGTATGCTTAGGATCATTGTTCTGTTGAAAGGTCCAACATCTCCCAAGCCTTAGGTTTGTGACGGACTGCATCACATTTTCATCCAATATCTCCTGGTACTGAAGCGAATTCATGGTACCTTGCACACGCTGAAGCTTCCCTGTATCTGCAGAAGCAAATGCTTCTACCCCGTTTAGGTAGTGAGTGACAGGGATCCCGTTTAGGTAGTGAGTGACAGGGACCCCCGTTTAGGTAGTGAGTGACAGGGACCACCATTTAGGTAGTGAGTGACAGAGACCACCATTTAGGTAGTGAGTGACAGGGACCCCCGTTTAGGTAGTCAGTGACCACCATTTAGGTAGTGAGTGACAGGGACCACCATTTAGGTAGTGAGTGACAGGTGCCCCAGGTTAGGAAGTGACAGGAGCCCCCCTGGCTGCCGCTTCCCCCCCTCACCTCTCGCAGCCAGCAGCGTCAGACCTCGATCAGCGGGCGACCCGACCAGATAGAGCGGGCGCCAGGCGCACCACGTTGTATATGCTGAAGTGATGTCACTTCCGCATATCAGCGGTGTCCGCTAGGTCCTAGCGCCCACTCTGGTCACCCGCTGATCGAGGTCTGACACTCTGGCAGCGGGGATAGCCAGGGGAGGGGGCAGCGGCGGCCAGGAGGGGGCAGCGGGCACCCCTGGGGAACAGATCAGGGGCACCCCAGGACAGATTGGGGGCACGTGCCCCCCAAAATAGGGCTAGCGACGCCCCTGGTAGGGACTCTTAGGGGGCTCATGACTGGTGAGTTTCGGGCCCTTAGGCCAAAGAGGTCATAGCTAGAGATGGCCGAATGGTTCGTCGGCGAACGGTTCCAGGCGAACCTCCGGTGGTTCGCATTCACCATGTAACACAAACTTTTCCGGAAGTTCGGTTCGCCCCCATAGTGCACCATTAGGGTCAACTTTGACCCTCTACATCATAGTCAGCAGGCACATGGTAGCTAATTAGGCTACACTCTCTCCTGGAGCCACTCCGTGTCCTGCATTAATTAGTGAAGGGACAGCTGCTGGCAGACTCTCATAGGGAAAGATTAGTTAGGCTCTTGTAGGCTTGTTAGCTTGCTCCTGGCTGATTGCTATTGCTAAAATAGCACCCCTCAACAGCTCTTTTGAGAGCTAATGTTCTCCTGTTGTGTTGTCTTTTTTTGTGTTGCCCACTGACAATGCATTATACACCCCTATCTGTTGCAGCTGGACCTTGGTAATTGCTATTACTGTGCCAGCCAGGCCCTGCCTAACTATCTATACTGGGACACCTACCTATGCCTACCTAACTACTGGGACACCTACTTACCTATACAGGGACACCTACCTATGCCTACCTACCTATCTATACTAGGGCACCTACCTATGCCTACCTACCTATACTGGGTCTCCTACCTATGCCTAGCTAACTACTGGGGCACCTACCTATGCCTACCTAACTACTGGGGCACCTACCTATGCCTATCTACCTAAACTGGGACACCTACCTATGCCTACCTACCTATACTGGGACTCCTACCTATGCCTAGCTAATTACTGGGGCACGTACCTATGCCTATCTACCTATACTGGGGCACCTACCTATGCCTACCTACCTATACTGGGACTCCTACCTATGCCTAGCTAACTACTGGGACTCCTACCTATGCCTATCTACCTATACTGGGACACCTACCTATGCCTACCTACCTATACTGGGACTCCTACCTATGCCTAGCTAACTACTGGGGCACCTACCTATGCCTATGTACCTATACTGGGGCAACTACCTAACTATACCGGGACTCCTACCTAATGCCTAGCTAACTACTGGGGCACCTACCTATGCCTATCTACCTATACTGGGACACCTACCTATGCCTACCTACCTATACTGGGACTCCTACCTATGCCTAGCTTACTACTGGGGAACCTACCTATGCCTATCTACCTATACTGGGACACCTACCTATGCCTACCTACCTATACTGGGACTCCTACCTATGCCTGGCTAACTACTGGGGCACCTACCTATGCCTATGTACCTATACTGGGGCACCTACCTAACTATACTGGGACTCCTACCTAATGCCTAGCTAACTACTGGGACGCCTACCTATGCCTATCTACCTATACTGGGACACCTACCTATGCCTACCTACCTATACTGGGACTCCTACCTATGCCTAGCTGACTACTGGTACTCCTACCTATGCCTAGCTTACTACTGGGGCACCTACCTATGCCTATCTACCTATACTGGGACACCTACCTACCTATACTGGGACTCCTACCTATGCCTAGCTAACTACTGGGGCACCTACCTATACCTACCTATACTGGGACTCCTACCTATGCCTAGCTAACTACTGGGACTCCTACCTATGCCTACCTAACTACTGGGGCACCTACCTATGCCTATCTACCTATGCCTATCTACCTATACTCAGACACCTACCTATGCCTACCTACCTAAACTGGGACTCCTACCTATGCCTAGCTAACTACTGGGACTCCTACCTATGCCTAGCTAACTACTGGGCACCTACTTATGCCTAGCTACCTATACTGGGACACCTACCTATGCCTACCTACCTATACTGGGACTCCTACCTATGCCTAGCTAACTACTGGGGCACCTACCTATGCCTATCTACCTATACTGGGGCACCTACCTATGCCTACCAACATACAAGAAGATAATAAGGTCATTGCTTCATTGTGGACAGACCAAATTTGATCAGCTGGACAGTCACTGTTGTTCTATCATTGAGCTACCACAGCCTGGCGACCATATGGGCTTGAAAACCGCCACGGCCTGCACTCTCGCCATGGTGCACACCAGTCCAGCACGGCCGTCACTACGCAAACAGCTGTTTGCGGTGCATTACACAGTGCGTTTGGTGTGTCAGTGGGAAGCAGTACTCTAATTACACTCCCTGATTGATGTATACACATGCAAGATGTTTTAAAGCACTTTAGGCCTGCAATTTAGCATTCAATGGGCTTGATTCACAAAGCGGTGCTAACTGTTAGCACGCCTGTGAAAACCCCCTTAGCACGCCTAAAAGAGCATTGCGCGCAAAGTTATGCGCGCCAAACTTTACGCGCGCACTGCACAGAGCGCAGGGCACTCCGCGCGAAGTGCCCATTAAAGCCTATGGGACTTAGCGCGCGCATAGGACTTTGCGCGCGGTACTTAGCGCGCAATCTGATTGAGAAAACCGGTGCTAACCTACTTAGCACCCTGGTTAGCGCGCCTAAAGACTTTAGACATGCTAAGTAGGTTAGCACCGCATAGTGGATCAAGCCCCATGTGATTTCTGTCCTTAAAACGCTGTTTTGCATCAAATTCAGATTTTTCCCCGGGACTTTTGGTGTCTATCCCACTCATCCATGCAAAAACTCAGATGTTAGACTCATCCATGCAAAACATCTTTTCCATCACTTTGTGGCCAGCATAAGTGTTTCTAGTTTTCAAAGTTCGCCTCCCCATTGAAGTCTATTGCGGTTCGCAAAAGTTCTCGCGAACTGAACCTTTTGCGGTAGTTCGCGAACCGAAAATCGGAGGTTCGGGCCATCTCTTTTCATAGCCTAGGGTCACAAAAACCTGTTATTTTTTGCAAAGGTACTGGTGGCGATTCTGACGAACATAAATTGCAGCCATGGCCGTTAGCAAAGTCTGAATCTCACAACATGTCTCACGCAGGTAGAAGGCATATTGTTGTACTTACACTCCAATTTTGGGTTCCCAACATCTCTGCAAACCAGAGTTACGGGGGTGCAAAAGTGCTAAAATCCCCCATAGTCTTTCATTGAGGCCTAGGTTATCAGGGTACAAAAGCGCAGGTTTCTGCCTAACGGTAACGTAAGGGCCCGAAACTCACCAGTCATGATCCCCCTAAGAGTCCCTACAATGCTAGAAAATGTGCTACTGCTGAGCCATCGCCCTTTGAAAAAATGTGAGATTTTGGAAAGTGAAATAGGAGGCCCAATGAAAGCCTATGGGGGAATGTAGCACATTTTCACCCCCGTAACTCTGGTTTGCAGAGATGTAGCGAACCCAACATTGGAGTGCAAGTACAACAATATGCCTTCTACCTGCATGAGACATGTCGTGGGATTCAGACTTTGCTAACGGCCATGGCTGCGATTTATGTTCGTCAGAATCTCCACCATTAACATTGCCAAAATAAACAGGTTTATGTGACCATAGGCTATGACCTGTTTGGCCTAGAGGCCCGAAACTCACCAATCATGATCCCCCTAAGAGTCCCTACAATGCTAGAAAATTTGCGACTGCTGAGCCATCGCTCTTTGAAAAGATTTGAGATTTTGGAAAGTGAAATAGGGAGCCCAATGAAAGCCTATGGGGGAATTTAGCACTTTTGCACTGCCCGTAACTCTGGTTTGCAGAGATGTAGGGAACCCAACATTGGAGTGCAAGTACAACAATATGCCTTCTACCTGCATGAGACATGTCATGAGATTCAGACTTTGCTAACGGCCATGGCTGTGATTTATGTTCGTCAGAATCTCCACCATTAACATTGCCAAAATAAACAGGTTTTAGTGACCCTAGGCTATGACCTCTTTGGCCTAGGGGCCCAAAACTCACCAGTCAGGATCCCCCTAAGAGTCCCTACAATGCTAGAAAATGTGCCACTGCTGAGCCATCACCCTTTGAAAAGATTTGAGATTTTTGAAAGTGAAATAGGGAGCCCAATAAAAGCCGATGGCAAAATTCAGCACCTTTGCACCCCTATAACTCTGGTTGGTTATCACCTGAGCGACTTTAGCAGTTAATAGCAAAGGCCCCTTACATCCTAGCAACCCCAAATTTGCAGGATATGTTAAAAAGTTAGCAGGAAACAATATGTAAGGACTTCCGAGGCCACAAATGTGAAACAAGTTAAATACCTTTTCATAATCCAGATCCATGGAGGACGCCATCCGCGCCCTCCCGTTCATTCTGCCATGGCACCCGCAGTAATACCGGCCCCGATCGGGTCCCGACCCCTCAGAATGGGTCGGTTTCTCATTCCCCCCTCAATATGGCCACCACAGATTGCCGCAGCTGCGCAGTCCGCATAGACGCGATTGCGGCTGCGCAGCTCTAGGGCCTCCTCCCGATGCGTCCGATGTATGCACGCATATTGATGATGCGGCGGGAGGAGGCCCTAGAGCTGCGCAGCCGCAATCGATATGGATTATAAAATGGTATTTACATTTTTTCATACTTGTGGCCTCGAAAGTCCTTTAAAAAAAAAATATTTTTTTTAATTATTTTTATGTGCTGAGTGTGGGAAATCTGAAAAAAAAAAAAATGACGTGGGGTCCCCCCTCGCGAGCCTCTGTAACCCATCCCCCATGCAGGCTGGGATAGCCAGAATGCTGAGCCCCGGCCGACTGGGGCTTCGCACCCTGAGCTATACCAGCCCGCATGGTCCATGGTATGGGGGGGCTCTGGGGGGGAGGGGCAGCCAAGCCTTCCCCTCCCCCCCGGAGCCATTGTCCAATCCATAGACAAGGGCCTCTTCCCCACCTCCGGTGCCCCAGGAGGAGGTGGGGCGACGACTCCCGGGGGGGGGGGGGGGGGTTCATGGTGGCATCTGGGAGTCCCCTTTAAGAAGGGGACCCCAGATGCCCACCCCCTCCCAGGAGAAATGAGTATTGGGGTACAAAGTAACCCTTACCCATTTCCACAAAAGGTTAAATGAAATAAAAACAACCACGAGAAAAGTATTTTATTATTCTAAATTAACCAGAAATACTTACCTGTACCTTTAAAAAAAAATGTTCCCGCGCCCATATCCTCGGTAAACGATCCAACGTATACAGTATCCTCCAATCTTGCGATCTTCAATTAAGTTGATTGAAGATCTCCCACGGCAATGAACTATACTATACCTTAGAATGCGTCACGCATAGTGCCGGCTCCCGCTGTCCTCCCCGCCTCCTCACCTGTCACCCTCACCTAGCCTGGGACCTGGTGCACCCATGGTTGAACCGGGTGCCAGCCTAGGTGAGGGGTGACAGGTGCAGACAGCGGGAGCCGGCGCTATACGACCTGCACAGGACGCATTCTAAGGTATAGTAACCAGCTCATCAATGAGCCGGTTCTTTTTGTTTTGAATCAACTATGTATTGAATCAACTTCCTGTTGTTTGTACGCATCAGCCAATCAGAAACGTGTTTGTGCTGTATGCGTGTTTTTACGTGTACGGACGTAACCTATGCAAGTGCATTGACTTGCTTCACGTACCCGGCACATGCGGACTTATTTTCGCATGACAGCTAGACATTACGCATAGAAATGGGTAACGCATGCGTAAGTGCCACTAGAGTTAACGCAGAAAGAATTCCGCATGGAAGCATGGTGTTACGCATACGACTACGTTTACTACACGCTATTGCGTAGTTCAAAGCGTACTTGCGTAGTTGCTTTTTAGCGTAGTTCATGTAACGTAGGCGTATTAGTACTACGCGTAGTTGCGGAGAACTACGCGTAGTTCCAGCGTAGCGAAGTTGGCTGACTATGACCACCCCTGCTGTGCGGCACCCCCTCTTCCTGCCGTACAGAACGCCATCCTATGTCTCACGTTACTGTAACCTGCTGGAATGTATGGGCTGAGGTCACATACCGAAGGGTCACGTGAGCAGAGACGCGACAGGGAGCCACGGAAACAGGACGAGCTGACCAGAACAGAAAGTAGGAGAGCGCCAGCAGGACAGGCGTCTTCCTCAGCAGCACGCTCCACTGCATACAGTGGCCTCAGGTGTCGCCCCCCATCTGATGGTGACACCCAGTCACACGCACCCCCCCTCCCCATGTTACCAATGCAGATGCAGTGGGCGTGTCTTTCACGGCGTGCTATTCTGTGTCTGCGCAATATCGATGGATGTAAACAGTAATAGGTGGCCGCACTATAGGTAGCCAGGGATAGGTGTAGCCAGTAATAGGTGGCCACGGATAGGTGTAGCCAGTAATAGGAGGCCGCAGTGTAGGTAGCCAGGGATAGGTGCAGCCAGTTATATAGTCAACAATAGGTGCCTGCAGTATAGATGGTGGGGGGGGGACGGAGCAACGGGGGTAAACAGATACTCACTTCACAGGGGTCCTGCGTACGTGTACTTGATTATTTCTTGTTCCTGTTCTTGTGTTCCATCTCCTTGGGCGGTTACTGGGAGATGGAACGCAAGAACAGCAAGGAGAAAGAAGTAAGTAATAGACGCGCAGTACCGCCGCAAAGTGAGTATGTGCTTACCCACGCCGCTGTTCATGCACCGCTGTAGCGTTGAATCCCAGAAACTGCGTTGCCCCGCGCTGCACTCCACGGAAAACGGTGTAACGAGATTGTGCATGGTAATCATGCACAATCTGGTATACCACGGCAACCCTAAGCAAATAAATTGCAGGAATGAAGCAATACTAATAGCAGGAAAGCAGACAAAAAATAGCCAGATTGCAGGCATGGATTGATGGGCAGTCTAGAATAGCTACAGGACATAGAACTGACCAGGAATGGCAGGCTCGAGTAGGAGCAAGACAGAGGCAGGAATGAAGCAATACTAATAGCAGGGCAGCAGACAAAGCTTAGCCAGAGTGCAGGCATAGAGTGAAAGCAGGCTAGAATAGTTACAGGTCACAGAAGTGACCAGGCATGGCAGGCTAGAGTAGGAGCAGGACACAGGCAGGAACGGAGGGCTACAAAGGCAGCAGGACAGCGGTGCGCTGTGCATCATCACAGCAGCACCATGACCCCCTGCGGGTTCCCAACGAACCCACACAGGGTTAAATGTGGGAGTAGGCGTGGTTGGTGGAGGAGCAGGGTTTGAGCTGATTGGCAGCGGGGGGAGGGCGCCAGGAAGCTTAGGGGGAGGGCAGAGGCTAACGGCAGTTAGCCTCCAGCGTAGCAGCGAGAGGAACGTCTGTTCACCTCTGCTGCTCTTAGATAGGCCCCAGGAGACAGGATGGCAGACCGGGAGACGCAGCAACTGGCCAGAGTCCTCAGCGAGGAAGCTGCCAGGAGAGGAGAGGGATGGCTGCAGCAGCTGCTTGCAGCTGTCCCGGCGGCCGGAGGTTCAGGGGACCCAGGGCAGGCTCAGGAGGGGCGGCCTAGGCGGACGAGGAGACCCACGGACAGGCTCTCTCCCTCTCCCCCAACAGCCAGAGCACGGACGGCCGGTGCGGAGGAGACATCCGGCCAGGCCGGCCCAAGCAACGGTGGGGTAAGTGTTGCCCCGGGGGGGAGGGGAGGTGCCGGGTCCCTCCCAGGGCCTGAGGCAGGAGGAAAGGGGGGAGGAAAAGCGGCAGCTAAGAAGAAGAAGGGGGGGGGTAAGAAGGGGGGAGGCAAGGGAGCAGCGAAAAAGGGGGCCCCGATGCAGGTCACGGCAGCGACCAGGCCGCGGGAGGACGTGGCTGGGAGCGTGCAGGCCTTGCTGGATCAGGTCAGGGCCAGCACAGCAGCAAGTGGGGGGCAGGAGGAGAGGGGGGGAGCCCCCAGCACGCAGTGGCAGAGCAGCAGTGCAGGAGATCAGGGCCTAGGTTCCCCTGGAGGACTGATTCCCACACCCCCCTCGGGGGGCTGGCAAATGGCGTCCGCGCCGCTGGCTGGCAGTGGTGGAGCTGGGTGGGTGGGGGGGTGAGGGTTGCAGCACTCACAGGGAGACATGGTGGGGATGAGACAGGGCACGGGCACAGCGGCGGGGGGCCCGATGTTTTCGGGTCCCGCACAGCAGTGGCCAGCAGTGGGGGGCGGTGGGTTCGGGGCAGGATGGCAGGTAGGCCCGGCAGCTGGAGCATGGGGTCCATCACATGATACTCGGGCCCATGTCTTTCCCTTGCAGGCGAACACGGTCGGAGCGGGAACAGAAGGAGCTTCTACCTCTTCTATACCCCCGTCTGGGCCATGGCATCGAGGAGATCCAGAGGCAGCCAACGCGCTGGGAAGTCGACCTCCGGATGGCGGACGTGATACCCCCGCGCATCCTTCAGGTGAGACAATTACAAATGTACCACAAGCTGTTAATTTGTCCGGGCTGGGGACGAGTGGGGCTTCTTTAAGGGGTTTTATAGAGGGGGTGCGGGCACTATTGGATCGTTTAGAGCCCACACTAGCGGCAGCGGGTGGGGGTGAGCAGGCAGTAGATGTGAGCAGGGTTTGGGGCAATGCCCCCGCGGGGGATTTAATTTCAAGGGGTTCGAGCTCTGAGCCTGATGCGGGACCCTCCACTGACTTAGTACTATCAGTACAGCCGGTGGCTGAGGGGAGCACGGACAAGGAAAAGAGAGTTCCTATTTCAGATTTCGCGAAGGGTCATTCGTATACTTGTTATGAGGTGCCTTTGGGGGCTCACCTCAAAGGAGAAGTCAAGGAAAAGATTTGGAAGAGGGAGTACGTGGACATTTTCCTGTTGCTCCCTTTGGAAAGATTTAACATAGATCGGTGGGTCAAGGGAAAGGAGCACAGGAAGGAGGAGGAAGAGGACAGGCGGCGTTTTCGGCTGATTCCCCGCACGTTCGGGAATTGGTTGCAAGCGTTTGCAATCTTGGGCAGTGTAGTAGGGGAGAAGGCTCCGGAAAAATGTACCCCCTTGTTTTGCTATTTGGACGCGATCTGGGAGGTGCATCGCACGTATGGGGGCATGGCATGGCTAAGATATGACGAGCAGTTTCGTCAGAGGATGTCGGTCCAGCCGGAGCTGGACTGGCATCATAAAGACATAGCCATTTGGCTAAGAGTTATGAATTCCAAAGGGGGAGTGTATAGCAACACGGGTCCTCAGTCGTCGTTTCCGAGCAGCGCAGCCCCTTCAAGTGGGGGGGCAGCTGGAGGGGGAGGCAGAAAGGGTACCTGCTGGGCCTTCAATGACTCTTTCTGCAAGTTTGGAGCATCCTGCAAGTTTAAGCACGAGTGCACCGCTTGTGGAGGGAGTCACGCAGCATCAAGGTGCTACAAGAAAGGAAAAGGGGGTAGTTTCAGAAAGCAGGGAGATGGCCCTGGAAAAAGGGACGACTCCAGTGAATTAAGAGGCGATGCTCCCGTGGCTCGAACGTTATGAGAACGTACGAGCTGCTCAATTGTTGAGGGAGGGGTTCAGGGAAGGTTTTCGGATACCGTCCACGACTAAATTCAGGTCGGCATCCAAAAAGAATTTGAAGTCAGCAAGGGAACATCCTGGGGTGGTGCGGGAAAAACTTGCGAAGGAGGTGCAGTTGGGAAGAATGTCAGGCCCCTTTCCCTCAGAGCCCTGGCCAGACCTGATACTTTTGCCTTTGGGCGTAGTCCCAAAGAAGGAAGTTGGCAAATTTCGGCTCATTCATCACTTGTCATTCCCGAAAGGGGGGTCGGTGAATGACGGGATAGCTAAGGAACTGTCATCCGTACATTATGCATCTTTTGACAAGGCGTTAGGGATGGTCAGGGAGGCAGGAACGGGGGCCCTGATGGCAAAAACTGACATAGAGTCCGCCTTTCGACTGCTTCCGGTACATCCGGAGAGTATGAGGTTACTGGGCTGCTATTTTGAAGGGGGGTTTTACGTAGATAGGGCATTACCCATGGGTTGTTCGATCTCATGTGCCTTTTTCCAGACTTTTAGCTCCGTTCTGGAATGGGTGGTGCTGGAGAGCACGGGTTACCAGGCAGTCACGCACTACCTTTTTTTCTGGGTCTCGCCAGCTCAATCGCGGTGGTGCGAATTGCTGTTAGTGGAAGTCGGCAGGATCTTTCGTGAATTCGGAGTGCCCACCGCGGCTGAAAAGACGGAGGGGCCGGACACGGTGCTGAAGTTTTTGGGCATCGAAATTGACTCAGTTCAGCGAGTATGTCGGCTGCCTGAGGACAAGCTCTGGGACTTGCAGCAGTGTGTCAGGATGGTGGGGAAGTCTAAAAAAGTTACGCTGGTGCAGATGCAGTCACTACTGGGCAAATTGAATTTTGCTTGTAGGGTGATACCCATGGGCCGAGTTTTTTCGCGTCGATTATCATTGGCCACTGCGGGAGTGCTGGTACCGCACCACATCACAGCAGAACTTAGGGCTGATCTGGCGGTTTGGGAAAAAATTTTGCTGGAATTTAATGGTCTCGCTTACTGGATGGACATGCCGGCTGAAGGTGAATTCTTGCAATTGTTCACGGATGCGTCAGGGTCCCTGGGATTCGGGGCTTATTTTGAGGGCAGATGGTGTGCTGAGGCCTGGCCTGAGGATTGGGTGGGTAGAGAGTTTATGGGTAATCTGGCCTTCCTGGAATTATTCCCGGTGGTTGTAGCAGTGGAACTTTGGGGTACGCGGCTAAGGGATCGATCGGTTCTGTTTAGATCAGATAACATGTCGGTGGTGGCTGCGATCAATTCGTTGTCCTCCTCATCGTTGCCCGTGCTGAAGTTACTGCGGCATTTTGTTTTGTTGTGCCTACGTTTGAATATTAATTTCCGTTCAGTGCACATTCCGGGAAGGTATAACGAGATAGCGGATGCTTTATCTCGTTTCCAGTGGATCCGCTTCAGGGAACTTGCGCCGGGAGCCAGGGCGGAGGGAGAGACGTGCCCAGGACATCTGTGGAAGATGCTTTAGGTGGGTTATGGACATGGATCCAGAGGTCGGTGGCACCTGCGACTTGGCGGAGCTACAATAAGGTATGGCAGGCATGGTTCCAGTGGAGGGCAGATCTGGGTTTTCAGGATTCAGTCGAGGGCAGACACGACCTCCTAGTGTGGATAGTGGGACAGTGCTTTGAGAACCAGGAATCCCCTTCGATGATTGACAAGAAAATGGCAGCATTATCCTTTTTGGCTAAATTAATGGGATGGGAGGACTTCACAAAAATTTTTGCAGTGAGACAGGCACTGAAGGGGTGGAGGAGGGGACTTAAGAAGCAGGATGTAAGGCGCCCGATAACGTGGGAGCTGCTAAAAGGCTTGTTTGGGGCCTTGGGTGGAGTGTGCAATTCGGATTTTGAGGTTTTGCTGTTTCGGTTAGCCTTTTCATTAGCATTCTACGCAGCCCTGCGTGTTGGAGAGCTGGTAAGTAAAAGCAAGGAAGGGGTTGGGGGCCTCGATGTTGGGGATGTTTTCCTACAGGATGGGGCCTTGGCGGTGATAGTACGATCGTCAAAAACGGATCAGCAGGGTAAGGGGGCAGCGTTGGAATTGTTCCCGCTTTCAGGTTGTATGACTTGTCCGGTGCAGGCTTGGCAGGTGTTTGCCAAGGTTCGCCCGACCGGGGGGAGTAAATTGCTGGTGCATAAGAATGGTTCGCCGCTAACTCGATTCCAATTCCAAGCAGTATTGAGGAAGTGTTTGGTGCGGATGGGGTTTCAGCAGAACGAGTACGGATCGCACTCATTCAGGATTGGAGCGGCGACCGAGGCGGTGCGCCTTGGTCTGTCAAAAACAATGGTGCAGAGGATTGGGCGATGGAGGTCTAATCGGTTCATGCTATATGTGAGGCCGCATAGGGTACAGAGGCTGGTGGCGTAGAGGGTTTCAGTTCAGGGGTTTTAAAAGATGTTTGTGGTTTGTATTGATGCAGATGTGGTTATGTATTTAAAAAAAATAAATAAAAAAAAAAAATACTCTTGTTACATAGAGGGTGTGTTGCTGTGTTTAATATGGTGTAATTGTTTCATTTCAGCCACTTCCCAGCAATGTGTCGTATGGTTATTGGGCCATTCCTTTCTATACTGGGCGGAAAGGAGGGCCGAGGTCAGGCGGAGCGGTGTCCAATTAGGCTTCAACACGAGTCAGGTGAAGCTATTTTGGGCAGGTGTGCGTGGATTGCAATGGGAGGAGATGCTGATTCTATCGCAAGTTGCAAAGCGACCCGGCACCGGGGGTGATCGTAATTCATGCGGGTGGAAATGATCTGGGGGACACGCCATTGAGATTGCTCATCAAGTCGATGACTTCGGTCATTGCTGCGATGGGAGCCGCGGTTCCGGACGTACGCATAGTATGGTCGGAAATAGTCCCAAGATTTCATTGGAGATATGCGCGGGATCAGCGCGCAATCGATAAGGTGCGGATAAAGGTCAATAGAGCGGTTTCAAAATTTGTACGATCGCAAGGGGGCCTGGTGGCGCGGCACGCAATTCTGGAAGGGAAGCGCATGTATTTCAGGAGCGACAGGGTCCATCTGAATGGTGTCGGGATCGACCTATTCAACCTGCTACTGCAGGAAAAGATCGAATTTGCGGTGGAGCTGTGGCGGACAGGCCTGCAGTAAGGTGCCACGGCAGGCCTGTTTGTGGCGGTTGTCCCCTTGCTAGCGGAAGTGGTTAGTGAAGGATTGAGGGGTAAACGGAGGTTTTTGGAGGCCATAAGCTGGCGGAAGGCTTGGAAAAAGTGAGGCATGTAAGCCCGGAGGACCCCCGAGCCCATGGCGCCGCTGGGGGTTATTGGTTTCATGCAGGGAGTTGTTGGTTGGGGACCCCTCGATCCAGGTGCTAGCAAGGGGATGAAGTTTACTGAGGTTATGAAGATGTTGTTTACTTTATAAATTGTGTTATTTATATATGGTTATGGAAATGTGTTATGGAAATGTTATAAATGATTATGTATGCTTTATTACAATTTTTTGTTGTCCTTGGGGAGTAAAAAAGCTGTGGCCGGTACAATAAAGTATCATTCCAACAAGAAGTAGTTAGCGTCGTGCTTATGTAGAGTTATGTTAAGGTTGTTGGAATGTGTGGGTTGGCCATAGCTATGATGAGAGTGGGGGAGGGAGGAGCTGGTAGATAGGGGTTGATAGGAGTAGGTGAACGCTGCAGGGTCAAGCGGTGCGCTGTGCTTCATCACAGCAGCACCATGACCCCCTGCGGGTTCCCAACGAACCCACACAGGGTTAAATGTGGGAGTAGGCGTGGTTGGTGGAGGAGCAGGGTTTGAGCTGATTGGGCAGCGGGGGGAGGGCGCCAGGAAGCTTAGGGGGAGGGCAGAGGCTAACGGCAGTTAGCCTCCAGCGTAGCAGCGAGAGGAACGTCCCACCCGCCCACCCTGTAGGAGTTGGGGAAAGGGGGGGGGGGTTGTTTTCAGTCAGTTGCCGCTATCCATGGCGCCTTTCCTGCTGGTGGGTACACGCGTTATCGGTTAGGCAGTTAGAATATATGGGGTTTCCTTGGGGGGTATTTATATTCAGTGAAGAAAATAAATAAATAAAGGAGGAGGAGGAGAAGGTGCGGTCTATGGTTATATGCGTATGGTTAATGCTCTGTTTCTGTTGCAGGCTCCTTGTCACAGCTTGGCGGTTGTCCCCTTGCTAGCGGAAGTGGTTAGTGAAGGATTGAGGGGTAAACGGAGGTTTTTGGAGGCCATAAGCTGGCGGAAGGCTTGGAAAAAGTGAGGCATGTAAGCCCGGAGGACCCCCGAGCCCATGGCGCCGCTGGGGGTTATTGGTTTCATGCAGGGAGTTGTTGGTTGGGGACCCCTCGATCCAGGTGCTAGCAAGGGGATGAAGTTTACTGAGGTTATGAAGATGTTGTTTACTTTATAAGTTGTGTTATTTATATATGGTTATGGAAATGTGTTATGGAAATGTTATAAATGATTATGTATGCTTTATTACAATTTTTTGTTGTCCTTGGGGAGTAAAAAAGCTGTGGCCGGTACAATAAAGTATCATTCCAACAAGAAGTAGTTAGCGTCGTGCTTATGTAGAGTTATGTTAAGGTTGTTGGAATGTGTGGGTTGGCCATAGCTATGATGAGAGTGGGGGAGGGAGGAGCTGGTAGATAGGGGTTGATAGGAGTAGGTGAATGCTGCAGGGTCATGTCCAGGAATGGCAGGGCAGCAGGGACAGGGTACACTAGTAGCAGATATGCAGGTAAAGCACAGACCATGTAGGACACATACAGCTGCAGAGCATACTGGACACAGGCACAGCTGATCTGTCTCTAATCAGTAGAGGCGATCAGTCTCCAGTCGAGAGGAATGTAGTAACTCCTCAATCCAGCGTTTGCACAAGAAGGAAATCTATTGTGTGCAGAAGGAAGAGAAGTTCAGAACACTGGGGACACAGCTACAGGACACAAGAAACCCAAACACGTCTCCAGAACCCGTTTTGAGCAAAGGTAGCTGTAATGGACGACCTTCTCCCTTCCTTTGACAAGCTGATGGATGTGCGCATACCCACGCATGCGCAGTGCACAAAGTAGGTTTTTCAGACGTGTAGTGAAAAGTGACAGGACACCGGGAGGCTGCGCGATCGCTGGATCCAGGGGGGTAATGTATAAACGAAGGGATCGCGGGTTTACATGTATTTAAAATTTTAAATTTTTCTGCAATAGTGGTCCTTAGGCTACTTTCACACTTAAAAGTAGCAACGCGATACTTTCCCCTGCCACAGTCCGTCGCAAGAGCAATATAAATCTATGGAGACTTACACTTCATGGCACCGCAATGCGAAAGTAGTGAAATCGCCACAAGCCTGCTGCAAACTCTGAGGTGCGTTGCTGCATGTTCTTTGCCTACCACATGGATTATACAGCAATGCAAGTCTATGGCGACACATGGTGACACGATAAGTGTGCATGAGCAATCCCGGTAGTGGCGCATGCACAGAGCGACAATCAGCAAATGATGTACTTCCTGTCCAACAGGGAGTATGTCACTGGGTGGGGGGCGGCGCTACGGATATTACCCTTTTGCCACAGGGTAATATGCATGGGGCAATGGTGCAGTGCATTCGTCCTGCCCCGGGTTTGCAGTACACAAATGTGAAACCGACCTTACACTGTAAGGTCAAATGGCCAGGTCTCTTTCCCCTTTTGTCTCACAATGTTGTGTAATGTGTGTGCAAATCGTCCACCATTATGTGAAAATCTGTAAAAGATTTGTTCAAATCATATACTGTAATCCACCATTGTCTTGTACTGTTCACTGTTGTATTGTTTATATTGCATTGTTATACCTTGTATTCTGTTTCACAGCGCCATAGAAAATGCTGGTGCAATATAGATCAATAATAAGCGTGCATTAAAAAAGGGCGCCAGGAAAAAAGGGCCCAGCTGCATAATGAAATGGCACGGGTGGAAAACAAAATCTTAATAACGATAAACATTGTTGACAAACTTGGTTAACGATAAATACCGTTATAAAACGGGAGATAATAACGAAAGGATATTAACATTAAAATCGTTACGTAATTCAACAATACAGCTTAACCCAACCCTATGCTCACACAGAATCCGCCCCTGGAGGTGTCCAAAACTTACCACTCCCCTGGTGGCGCCTAATCCTAACTACCCCCCCCCCCCTGGTGGTGCCTAACCCTAACCATCCCCCTGGTGGTGCCTTACCCCCCTGGCGGTGCATAACCCTAAACCCCCCGGTGGTGCCTAACCCTAACCAACCCCCTGGAAGTGCCTAAACCTAACCATACCTCCAGTGTTGCCTAACCGCCCCCAGGGTGGTGCCTAACTCTAACCACTCCCCCTGCAGAAACACTTTTTTACACATAGAAATGATAATATGTTTAATAACGTAAAATTTGTACATACAAACAAAATAATATGCCAAAAACTATAACGATGCAAGCTTCTAAAATGATAACATACTTCAAAAACTTTAATGTTCTAATGTTGTTAACAATATTTATTGGGTGCCCTTTTTTCATGTTAACAATAATTGCATTAGAGTCTATGGTGACACCCTTTTCGTCCACTAGCTGCCGGCGCCCTTTTTTCCTGCTACCAATAATAATAATAATAACAAGAAGAAGCCCTGCATAGAAACTAAACAACTGGTCAAGCCCGCTACGCATGAAGCTATACACAGATGTCATCTGGGGCGGTGCCAAGAGGATGCTTGGGGGGGCTGTGACACCCCCAAAATATTGATAGCACCCTAGCAGCAGCGGCAGATGCTGAGACCTGAGGAAGACTAAGACGGAAGATTACTGTAAACGCTCCACTGAGCTCTGCATTGGGGGCTTTGGCTGCCTATAATATGTGAGGGGGTGGGGAGGGTAGGGGGGCACCTATACTGGGGGCACCTAGGGCTGGTTACCTATACTAGGGTCTGCTTTGCTATCTTTCTATATGTATAGTAAGTAGGCATTATTTTTTATTAGGAAATGGGGCTTCATTTAAATTTTCGTGTTGATGTCCACTGTCTTTGAATTACAACAATGCTAAGTTCATGTACATTTGACTCATCATTACCTCACCCACTTTCCAGTGCATGGACATCCCCCTTTTTTTTTTTTTTTTTTGCTACGGTGCACTCCCACGCACCACAGGCCTGCAGCTGCCCCAGTAGTGGATCCAGCACCTGCATAGCACCCACAATAAAAAAAAATCCTACCGAGCCGACTCTAGATGTCATCATAACTCGTTCAAGATGATGAGAAAAAAGCAACAGGCCCAATATGTAATCCAGGAAGTAAACAATAATGGGTGTCTTTGACTCTCAGAAGCAGCTGGGCTTCTGTTTGCGACACATATTAGGCACGGGTGCCTCTGGGCACGTGGACCTCTTAGTCGGATCTCCTTGGTGAGACGTTTTCATTGTTCTCAGACTGTAAGCCTTTGGCAGGGTCCTCCCTTCCCTGGTGCATTTTACATGATCATGTGTACCTTTTCTATAACCACCTTGTACTTGTATTACTGGGCCTACCTAACCAGCCCAAAATCTTATGATCATGTATCTTGTATAACTTTGTACTATGTTGTATAACCTTGTTACATCTGTCATCCTTGTGGTATTGTATGTATTTATTGTTCAGCACCGCGTAATATGTTGGCACTTTATAAATACAATAAATAATATTAATAATTGTTTTTCTTTATTTGTCCATTGGAGTTTATGTTGTCCGACAACAATGTTGAAGCTCTATTTAGTACAAGTATTGTTATACTTTAACCTTGAATTAAAGAGGAACATTACTGAAAATTGCTTATATGTTACAATATTAATTTATAAAAATATTTAGTCATTGGATTCCCATTGAAAAAAAACTTTCCCCAGAGCCAGATCATCCACAGGCGAAACATAGGCCTGGAGAGAATCTAGGGCTTGGTGGCTACTACCCCCACCAAATCTTACTAAAAACGCCAAGTGACCATCAGCGGTGGACAAAAACTGATATCTTGCCTAGGGCCCTTAAGTTCCTAATGTTCTTCTGCCTCTCCCGCACAGGGCCGGCCCGCTCATGAGGCGGGGTGAAACTTTTGCCTCAGGCGGCAAATTTCCAGGGGCGGCACCCGCCCGTCCGTGGGTGCGGGGAGCCGGCCCGCCGAGCTGGAGGGGTAGCTGGCAGGACGGGGGTATTGGGCCAGCGGCGGGGATAGGGGTCGGACCCCCCCCTCCCTCGCCTGGGTCCCCCGTCCTCCGCTCCCCTCCAGCCTAAATAGACGCAGCCGTATGTGTAAGAGGCACGGGCGGGGAGGACACTCACCTCTTCCTCGCTCCAGCGTGCGCTCCACTGACATCACTTCCTGCAACGCTGCAGGAAGTGACGTCAGTGGAGCGCATGCTGGGAAGAGGTGAGTGTCCTCCCCGCCCGTGCCTCTTACACATACGGCTGCGTCTATTTAGGCTGGAGGGGAGCGGAGGACGGGGGACCCAGGCGAGGGAGGGGGGGGTCTTACCCCCCTCCCCGCCGCTGGCCCAATACAATCCCCGTCCTGCCAGCTACCCTTCCAGCTCGGCGGCCCCCCAGAGCGCGCCCCCCCTGAGGGGGGGGGGGGGGGGCGGAGGGGCGGCGGTGCCAATTTTTAAAAAATTTGCCTCATGCGGCAAAAAGTCTAGGGCCGGCCCTGCTCCCGCATCACGGTTGAATATTTGTTTGTTGCGTGTTCCAAAGTAAACAGAAACGATACCTGGTCACCCATAGTGCACTGGGAGGGAAAAGCTGCATGATGGGAGGGTATTACATACAATATATATATATATATATATATATATATATATATATATATATATATATATATATCCCATAATTATTCACACCCCTGGCAAATTTTGACTTAAAGTTTCTTTCATTCAACCAGTAAGTAATTTTTTTGATGGGAAATGACATAGGTGCCTCCCAAAAGATAATAAGACAATGTACAAGAGGCATTATTGTGGGGAAAAAAAAACATTTCTCAGCTTTTATTTACAATTGAGCAAAAAGTGATCAGTCCAAAATTGTTCATGCCCTTCATAAACTGTCACAGTCTGTGGCAAAATCCAAAGTTTTATACCATTCCAAATAGTCCAAGCTGTTCTAAAGCATCCTAATTACACTGATTAATTGTGGACAGTCATGGCTAAGGCAAAGGAGCTCAGTGAGGACCTGTGGCTGCGCAATGAGGCTGCTCACAAGTCAGGAAAGGGCTACAAGGCTGTTTCTAAATGTTTTCAAGTTCCAGTGGCTACAGTGCAAAGTATTATTAAAAAATACAAGATGTTCCGCAATTTGGAAAATCTCGGAGGACGTGGTCGGAGCCAAAAGTGACACCTGTGCTGGCCAGGAGGATAGTGAGAAAGGTGAAAAATAATCCAAGGATCACTACCATCCTGGCGAATCTGGGCTCTGCTGGTGGCAATGTCTCAAGGCAGACAATCCATGGGCGCTGCACACTGCTGGGTTACATGGATGCAGAACAAGGAGACCGCCACTTCTCCAGATAAGGCACACATGAAAAAAGAGCAATACATGAGGATTCTCAACGACAACATCAGGCAGTCTGCAGAGAAACTTGGCTTTGGACACCAGTGAACATTTCAGCAGGACAATAACCCAAAACACACAGCAAAAGTGGTGAAGAAATGGTTAGCAGACAACAACATTAACGTTTTGGAGTGGTCCAGGCAGAGTCCTGACTTCAATCCAATTCTGTGGAGGGAGCAAAAAATCAGGGTGAGGGCAAGAAGACCCACCAAAACGAAAGATTTGGAGTTCATTGCTACAGATGAATGGGCAAAATACCTGTGGAAACATGCAAAAAGCTGGTCTGCAATTATAGGAAGTGTTTGATTGCTGTAGCCAATAAAGGCTTTTCTATTGATTATTGAGAAGGGTATGAATAATTTTGGTTTGGACACTTTCTGCTCAAATGTAAATAAAAGCATGTTTTTATTTGGTGTTTTGCCCAGTCTACCATATTTCATTGTTTTTAATCTCCCTTTTGTGCATTGTATATATTTGGATTAATTAAAGTGATATAATAAAGCACCGGTATTCATTATTCATAAAAATATCTTTTGTCTGGTGCTTTTATGATGGACAAGTTTTTCCATTATTGAAATATGATATACTCTTATCAGGAATAGTGCTGGTCCTTGGTGTTTTCTATAGATGACAAATATACATCATACAATTGATAAGAGGGGCTTGCTTTCAACATCATTGAAAGTACTATATGTGGGTGTCCTTATGTATCAAAGAAGGTACATAAGTAAGTGAGTGAAAGAGTGATCTACAACAGCACAATCTCACCAAATCACTAGGTAACAAAGCTGATTTGTTGTGATGCTGGAGTCAAAGCCAGAGCCGGATTATCCTCAAGGCAGTTGCCTAGAACCTGAAGAGAGACTAGGGGCCTGGTTAACACCAGCCCCTATCAAATTTTACAAAAAAATCGAGGTGGCCATTAAGGGTGGGCCCAAAGGTGTACTTGCCTAGGGCCCTATTTCACCATGATAGAACTGGGTGTGCTGCTTAGAATCCAGGCTGGTGAGCTTTGAAACTGGGACCAGAAGCCAGAAGGGGTGGGATGCTCAGTCCCAGCCACTGGTCACCTGTTATACTGCCTCTGCAGATAATCCCAAAAGTACCTAACATGGTTTACACTAGCAACGCTTGCATTACTAAGGTAATATAAGTTGCGTTAGGAGCTAGGAGGGAGATGATAGGCAAGTCATAGTCATTCTCAACGATGGGGACTTTGTCAGAGACTTAGTTTTTCTAGAGCAGGGCAGTGACTGTTGCCACAGACACTCAGTCCAGAGAAGATTCAGCAGAGGCAGAACTGCTTCGTAAGGAAATTAGGAGCCACACATTAGTGAAGTGTATTTATAATAGGAGCAAAGAACAATAATGCAGTCACTGCAGCCATTATGGAATATTTTTACAACCATTCTATGAGAATAGTGTGATCTTTTAGAGAACAATATGGTAATATTGCGGAACTGGAAACAGATGCCAGGAGATCGGTTTTTCTATTTGCTTGACAATAGTATCCTGTTAACTGCCAAAAAGAGAAATGAGCCTGACGTGTCTCTATATTTATATTTCTAGTACCATTTCCCCTTTTTCTAAAGCCTTGTACACACACCTGACTCTGTTGGCTGAGGCGGCCGAAAACAACCGCCTCAGCTGCCAATCAGGCATGTGTATGGCAGCCGACGACCACCAATGCCCAACCTGCAAGCGATCCACTGGGCGATGCACTCAACCCCAGCGTCACTGATCCCCCTGCTGATTTCATTGTTCGTGCCGTTCCTTGCCCACCATGTGACGTGACGCATGTGCAGCATGTCATCCCTCCGCCCCCCCAGCATAGCTACACAGGGTGTCGGCAGCTGCACAGCTGACATGCATATGAGCAGGCCAGAGTTGTCGCCCAAGGTGATCAGGTCCTGATCCCTGACGGGCGACATAAGAAGACAGTTTGTACGTGGCCTTACGCATTCATCTCTACTACACTGATAAACGTAGCAGAATCTAGATAACTGATATAAAAGTCCAACTCCAGCCAAAACATTTAGCTTAGTAGACATTAAATGGTCCTCAGTCTTCTCCAGCTCCGGAACCGGGTCCTCTAACTTCAGCCAGTTGTGGCCAGTGTGACGCAAGAGAAGTGCACTCTTTACGTATCTCTCCAGCAGCCGCCGGAAAGATACATAGAGGGTGCACTTCTCTTGTGCAGACTGGCCGCGACTGGCTGAAGTTACGCGACCCGGTACTGAAGAGAGAGAAGGTTGCGGTGTGGGAGCGATCCGTGCAGATGGGGCTGGAGGAAGCCTCAGGTATGTATAAACCTTTTATATTCACTTGGCTCTGGTACACTTTAAAAGGCATTTTATTGTAGGGTGTTATTAATACATGTATCTTTATAGACTTTTTTTGAGAAACAATATTTTTGTATGTAACAATGCATGAAGTCTTTTCTTGTCACTAATTGTCCCTCTGAGGATCTCACAATCCTATTCCTTCCATAGTCGTAGCACTTTTACAGAGAATATAGTCTTGTCTTGTCGCAAATTGTCCCTCTGAGGGGCTCAAAATCTTATCTCTTCCATTGTTGTAGGTCCATCATAGTCTAGGACCATTTTTTTTCTATTATATAGTTTATTTAGGATAAAGCCTTATCTTATCTGTATGTTTTTGGGATGTAGGAGGAAACCCACTTTGATACTGGGAGAACTTACAAATCCATGCAGATTGTGTCCTGGCTGAGATTTAAGTGTTCACTTCAGGTTCACTTTGATGATTACCATTATTCAAAACACATCTATAGGTAAGCATTTCCAGGATAACACCAATGAAGAGCTACTACATCAGATGCAGGAGGACCTCTTGGAAGCCTTGCTGGTCCAGGGGCCCCGGTGTCATCGCAACCTCTGCATCCCCAATGGGACATTTACATACCAAGGGCTTCAGCGGTGCAATGAAGGGCAGTAGGGCACCCAGAGGACCCTAAGGGACCTGACACACTAAGAACTTTAAAGAAAAGATAACAATATTATCTCATAGGAGAAAACTCAGGAGAAAAAGTACATTGCAAAAAGACCTATATGTCTTGTAAAAATAATACCACTTTTTTTGCACAGAGTAAATTACTATGCCTAACTTATAAATTAACTTGTGTCTGCTGCCTGGCATTGGTTGCATGGGAACTAACTCTGAACATATTACCACAAACACCATGCAGGACATCCACTTGACTTTGAATTCTCGAAACTTTGCAAGCTCGCCCACCACAACAATTCAGTGTTTCCCCTTTCCAACCACTACCTTTAACTTTTTGATAGAAGACAATAAAATAGAGACTTCCCTAAGCACTAATATGGCATATATTTGAAAATGCTGCACGCTAATTTGGGCACAACCTAAACTAAAAACAAAATTCAGTTAAGTGCACAGAAAATAGCCTTAGTAGATCAGTAAATTTACCGATATCTTACTACTTAATTGATATAGTGAAATAATGACAATATTTGCAGTTACAGTATTTCACTATGACCTAACCTCTCCCTACTCTCACACAGAACTCTCCCCTGATGGGCAACTAATAACCGCTCTGACAACTAATAATCCCCCAGTCAACTAAAAACCTCCCCCTCAGTGGGCAATAATAATCCCCCTCCCTGGCTTTAACCCCCCACCCTCCCGTGGGCAACTCACCTAAACTCCTCTAAATTCTTCGCCTGCTCAAAGCCCTCACGCTAAGCCCCCATGACAAAAATGGGCACAGGCTAAATATCGGGTGATGGGGACGCCCCCTATGAAAACAGCGACTATTAATAGTGGATGCTTCGTGCCCGATATTAGTAACGCCCATTTATGTTGTGGTAGTTTTAGCTGATTCTCTAATATGAGATCACAAAACTGTTTGATTTGAATAGATTTTCGATGGCCACCTTCTGCTTCCCCCAAACCTCTAACCCCTAGCCAAGATGTCTGCTTAAAAGCTGCTCGAGTAGCTGGAACAAATCTGGTCTCAACAGCAACTTCTTCCATTACACTACAGTAGTGATGAGCTTGAATACTGAACTGATCCCTGAGGGAAGGCTCACCAAATTCTAGATTGATGAATTAAAGCTTCATAAACACATACGGGGGGACTGTCACATGCAGAGATCAGGCAACAGTTTGGGGCCAAGTTCTGTACAGATATGCCTGCAGGCTACTGGAGCATTCTGTGGTGATGGAGGAGGGAAAGAGGGCTTGTGGCTTAGCACATGATGAAGTGGCATGGAGCAGACAGGAAAAGTAGAAGAGGAATGGTATTGGCCTGCCCTTGGCCAAGATGGTCCACCAAGCTGGTCACTCAGCAACACAGTAAGGGAGATCGGATGCCACGCTACACATGCTAGATTAACCGGTCGGCAGAACTGACAACCATTGAGTGTGTATACAAAGCTTAAAGCGGATATCCAGCCTATAAAACATATTTAATAGGTCCACCTCTCCTCCTGCTTCTTCTTGTGAATCAGTCCTAGGGCTCCATATCCACCAACTTCTGGCACAAAGTCCCTCCCTCCCCCCTGCTAGAGATAGCCCAATGGTGTTTTCAGCGGGGGGTGGAGCTATGTGTCGGTGGCCGGGGGACACTGAGCCCCAGCACTGATTCACAACAAGACGACCCTGCAGGTAATTATAACTTTACAGGAGAAGAGGATCTATTCAATATGTGTAATAGGCTGGATATCCACTTTTAGGGCTTACGTAGAAGTCTGGGGGCAGTTACGTGTCATTCATTAAATAAATGGCAGCACATCCGCTCTCCATAAAAATGTGCTGTGCTAGGTGGCAAGGAGGCGGAATAGAAACACAATGAACAAGTGAAAGGTTCCATGCAAATCTTCTACTGGTCAATATTATGTTTGCATTTATTATAAACAGGGAACCATACAAACCACCATGCACCTCTACAACAACAAGGATAAAGGAAGAAAAACAAGAAAAAGACAATTAAGGCACCATCTTCCTGAATGGCATGGTGAGAGGTTAACTATTTGCGATAAGCACTGCAATACTACAGCAATATATTATTTCCCTGTCTCTGTGCAGTGTGTAAAAACATGTAACCCTTCGCACACCCTCTACCTTTTCTTTATAGAAAGGTTAAGCAGGGGTGCTCATCAGGACTCTCGAATGCGAATCTACCCGAAAATCAGGGTAGATTTGCAGCGTTGCCGAAGTCGAACCCGAAGTTACCGAATTCGAAGGTTCCCGAATGTCGCACTCGAATTCGGCCGGATGACGCGTGGGTTCGGCTTCGGTATTCGGGGATGATGTCATTGGGCCAATCAGAAGTCCTCCAGCCGAGGCCCTGGCAACGCTAGCAACCAATCAGAGGAGGGGAGCCTGGCCCTCCCCTCCTCTATATAATCAGGCGGCCATGTTGCGGAGCCACGTACTTGCTGTGTGACTTGTGTGGTACTGAGAGATTTTCCAGTGCTGCTGCGTCTGAGCAAGTGCATTTATCTTGTGCTAAACCCAGCTTTTGCTTCCTAAACACATTGATTGTACAGTTTTATAGTGAGCTAGTAATTTGATTGTTTTTAGTCAGCTAGTGTATAATGTATACTGTGCTAGGCTAGTGTTAGTCTGTGTGCAGGCTAGGCCTGCTAGCCTAGTGCAGCCTTAGCCTACTACTAGCTTAGGTAGGTTAGGGATTATAGTTAGTTTTGTTGAACTTGTACTAGTTTAGTTAATTTGTACTGCTGTAGTCTGTTAGTTCATTAGCTTCAGTACTGTGTTAGTTACTGACTGTGTACAGGCCAGCAAGCATCTGTGGTGATCTGTGACAGACAGTCAACTGCCCGACCCTATTGATTGATTGCCTCCGACCGTGTGTGTGACCGCCTTTAATTGTCACCCACTCTCTGGCACACAACTTACTTATTGTGTAGTACACTAGGGATTAGTTACTTGCGTACTACTACTACTACTTCCCGTTCAGTTAATTTTTTCTACTGTGTTTTCTGTGAGTTTATTAGCTTCTGTACTGTGTAATACATAACAGTTACATCACAGGCCAGCATCCGTTGTGACCTGTGACTGTCATCTGCCCGACCCTATTGATTGATTGCGTCTGACCGTGTGTGACTGACTTTAATTGTCACTGTCCGTCACACGAGTTAGTTAGTACTGTAGACTACACTACTGCTGTTAGTAGTACTAGTACTACTACTATTTACATAAAAAAAAACCTCATTTTTTGTTGTCACTCAACACCAGTCACCACCAACCCAGACTTTATTAAAATGTACACCCTTTCCCGCCCTTTTCTACGCATATTTTTTTTTTCTTATTGTATTTCTATAATATTGCACAATGACTGGTAGAGGTAGAGGGCGAGGCACCATCAGGAGAGGCAGCGCCATTGCAGCAGCCACTGGCAGCAGCAGCAGGTCTGTGACTGGTCCGCCGCCAGCCACTGACCGCAGAGTTGTGGAGGAGGGAGCAGAGGCGCAACAGCAGCATGTTGTGGCCATCTTTGAGACGGGTCATCGCCCCCGGCCCATTGCGGAGAGTGAGGCACATGCTGTGGTGGAAATGATGGCGGAGCATCAAGCCACCGTTTCCAGCCAGACCTCCAGCGCCAGCGAGACCAGTGCCACCACCACCAGCACTCCAGTCCGCAGCAGGCCTCCACCACCGCTTGAGGTCACGGTGACCCCAGCGACCAGCCTGCCCTCACTGAGCTCGCTCGTCTTCACCCCAGGGACTGCGAGCGTTTACAGGGACATGCTTGCCCAGTTTGAGGAGGAGATGATGGGGACATGCAAGGAGGAGGAGGAGGAGGAGGAGGAGTATGAGGTGAAGAAGTTTGTTGTTGGCGCTGAGGAGGAGGAGCGTGATGCAGGGGATGTTGGGGAAGAGGAGTTGGTTGAGGCAGGGTCAGAGGAAATGTTTGGGGATGATGATGATGTGCAGCTGGATCCTCCCTATGTGCCACCAGTACCACCAGCACACTTGCTTGAAGGCAGCTCGTCATCGGAGGAGGAGGCATATCTGGCGCAGAGGCGCGGCAGCAGCAAGGCGGCCAGCACAGGGCGTGGAAGGCAGGAGCCACAGCCTGCTGCTTCAGCCGCTACCACCACCCGCAGCAAACCTCCAACCAAACCCAAAAAAATACAACCCTCCAAGAGCCCAAAAAATCCCCAGCCCTCAAGCTGAAAGGGCAAGTTGAAGTCCCCAGTCTGGTGGTTCTTCACTAAGTGCAGAGTGGACAAGACCCGTGTAATTTGCAACAGTTGCGGTGTCAGTCTCAGCAGAGGTCGCAATCTCAACAAGTTGGGTACCTCGTGCCTGAAGACTCACTTACAGACCAGACATTTTGAGGAGTTTATTGAGTTTGAAAAGCTGAAGGACAGTGGCGCAGGCAGTGGTCAGAGCCAGACAGCCAATGCACAGACTTCAGCAGCAGCAGCAGCATCCCACCCTCCTGCCCATCCAGCAGCAGGAGCAGAGCAGCACACTGTTCCCCCAACCCCCCCCCCCCCCGGGCAGCCAGTCCTCAGTGGCCTCATCAGCTCCCTCCGCAGTGGCCTCATCAGCTCCCTCCACAGTGGCCTCCTCATCCTCCCGTGCAGGCAAACGCCGCCAGACCCTGCTCAGCGAGTCATTCCCCGGCGTGACCCAGGTTCTGCCTCCCACCAACAGGCATATCCGGGTGCTGAACGGGTTGCTTGCCCGGGCCATGTGCTCCTAGCTCCTCCCATATTCATTTGTGCAGGAGGGGAGTGACATTAGAGCGCTGCTGCAGTTTGGGATCCCGGAGTGGCAAGTCCCCAGCCGCCACTATTTCTCCCGCATTGCGATCCCAGCACTGCACCGATTTGCCATGGCGAACGTGGGCCGTGCGCTCGATCACGCTGTGAGTGCGTGGATCCACATCTACATGGATTCTTGGAGCAGCCGTTTTGGGACAGACCGCTATCTGTCCTTTACGGCCCACTGGGTCAACCTGGTGGAATGCCCGAGCGAGGAAGCAGCAGGTCCATCCTCGGGCACAGCAGTGGCAGCAGCGGCACCAGTCGCCCACTCCACCGTGCAGGGTCAGGGGAGAAGCAGCAGCTCCCGCTGTCAAGCGAACCCGTCTGAACAGCAGCTTGAAGGTCCGCCACTGCCAAGTGCTGCTGGAGATGGTGAGCCTTGGGAATACGCAACTGATGGCAGCCAACGTCCTTCTCAAACTGAGGGAGCAGGAGAACATGTGGCTGACCCCCAGAGGGCTCCGAGTTGGATTGGTGGTGTCCGACAATGCCGCCAACCTGCTAGCTGCCATCAGCAGGGAAGACTTGGCCCACGTCCCCTGCTTGGCCCACGTCCTGAACCTGGTGGTGCAAAAGTTCATGCGCACCTACCAGAGGATGGAGGAGCTGTTAGAAGCGGCGCGGAAAATTGTGCGCACTTTGCGCCACTCATCTGCTGCCGCAGCAAAACTGGCAGACATCCAGCAGCACGAGGGCCTGCCACCACATCGCCTCATCATCGATGTGCCAACTCACTGGAACTCCACCCTGGCAATGTTGGAGCGGCTGGTTGAGCAGAGGAGGGCTGTCAATTGCTACATCGTGCATGGCACTCTCGCCGGCACCACCAAACTCCACCTTCTCACCAACGCACAGTGGGGGCAGATGCAGCAGGTCTGCTTGGTGTTGGCTCCCTTTCTGCAGGGAACCAACCTGGTGAGCGAGGAGCGGGCATCCCTCTGCCAGTGGGTGCCCTTTATTTGTCTGCTGGACAGGGCACTTGGTGATTTGGTGGATTTGGGAGAGGAGGCCCTGAACCAGCTGAAACAGCAGCCGCCTGCGCAGTCCACTGCTGTGCAGCTATTTGAGCCCCTGGAGGAGGATGAGGAGGAGGAGTTGGAGGTGCTGGGCGTTGCTGCTAAGGGAGAACAGAGGAGCGCAGCAGCAGTGGTACGAGGGTGGAGAGAGAAGGAAGAGGCTCAGGGGTCAGAGGAGAAGGACGCTGACCCTGGATGGACCACCCTGTTCCCCCTGGCAGCACACATGCTGCGCTGCCTGCGCACAGACCCCAGGGTCAAGCAGATGCAAGCGAGGGAGGACGCCTGCATCAGCATGATCCTGGACCCATGGCTGAGGGGGAGGTGGGCTCAGTTTCTACCTGCTAGAGGCTGTGAGCAGCGAACAAGGGAGTTGCAGGAGATCCTTGTTCGGCGATTGGAGGAAGCCTTCCCCCAGCCTTCCACCCCCTCTGTCCCTGTCCAGCCAGCACAGCCACCGGTGCTTATGGCCAGCAGCAGCGTCAGTCGCCAGGAGACCTGCTGTCATTGACTAAGGCGCTCTACATGATGGTAGAGCAGCCGAGAGAGGTGCTGAGTGCAGCAGCCACCTCCTCTCAAAGTCACAGCCAGCTCATCACCCGGATGGTGGCTGACTACACGGGGTCCTTCAGTGGGCTTGACACCGGCAGCGTGGACCCCATGGAGTACTGGGTGGAGCGCTTGCACATCTGGAGTGAGCTGGCGCAGTACGCCCTGGACGTTCTGTCTTGCCCCCTTCCAGCGTGCTGTCCGAGAGGTGCTTCAGTGCGGCCGGTGGTGTGGTCACCGAGAAGCGCTCTCGTCTGTCCCCAGAGGGCGTGGACAGACTCACATTTTTGAAGATAAACATCCCTGGATTGAAGGCACGTTCCTGGCACCTGTTGTCAGCGAGAGGACATGAGGTGCCTGGGAATTATTGTTTGACATCAACCTTCAGTCCCTGGGTCCTGATAATTTGGCCTGGTTTTTCTTTAGTTGCTGTGGTACTAATGCTAGGTACCATGGCCTGTGACATGCCTGCTGCTGCCACACATCACTCCTACTCCTGCTGCTGTATTTATTTATTTATTAATTTATTTATTTATGTATTTATTGTATTTATAAAGCAACATATTACGCAGTGCTGATTTTCATTCTCCTGCTGTCTGTGTTCCCACCGCTAGGGTCCACAGAATACATTGCCTGCTGCCACACGTCACTCCTCCTGCTGCTGTATTTATCCTCCTTCTGTCTGTGTTCCCACCGCTAGGGTCCACAGAATACATTGCCTGCTGCCATGCGCCACTAGCTATTACGCCACTACAATAGCTATATACTGTTGTAAAAAAAAAAAAAACAATTCTGAGGTGTCTGGGTTGAAAACTGTGCTGTCCCAGTTGTGCATTGGACACAATGTGGGCTTCACGACTGCTGTCCGGAACCTCCTGATCTTGGTGTCTTTATTTACAGCCGTGGTACCAACGCTAAGTACCATGGCCCCGTTACATTGCCTGCTGCCACATGTCACTCCTCCTCCTGCTGTTGCTGCTGTATTTATCCTCCTGCTGTCTGTGTTCCCACCGCCAGGGTCCACAGAATTATGCGCTGCTGGCATGCACCACTAGCTATTACTCCACAAATTTAGCTATGCTGGTGTTGAAGATAACATTTTACAACAGTAGGGTTCTGTAAGGGAAAAAACATTAAGTTGGGTTCAAGAGGAAGAATATGAACACAAAACATAAAAAAAAAAAAAAAAAATAAAGATGGTGGGGGACGGTGAGGAAGAATAACCATGTGAAGAAGAAGAAGAAGAAGAACAACAAGAACAAGAAGAACAAGAAGAACAACAAGAAGAACAACAAGAACAACAAGAAGAACAAGAAGAACAACAAGAAGAACAAGAAGAACAAGAACAAGAAGAACAAGAACAAGAAGAACAAGAACAAGAAGAACCAGGTGAATGTAACGATTGTGGAATTATCTCCGAGGTCAGCGCACAACAAGTGCACTGACACTGCGGAAACCCCCCAAAAGCGCTTGAAAAAGGGAACCCAGCTTTGGTGCAATGCACCTGTAGAGAGGAATTCCAACCGGCAGATGGAGCTGCGGAGCACAGAGGAACTCGGTCTCTGTACAACCACAGATGCCAGATGTAGATTGTAAGAATTGAAGCAATATAGAGCAAGATAACCTCTCTCGAGAGAGAGTGAGCACAGAGACAGAATGTATGCATGTCCACCAATGTAGTCGCCACCCGGCGAGGGTTGACATACAACAGCGAAGACCAAGTGAGAAAGCAATCGCAAGAATGGCGATTGCTAATAGAGACACAAGACTGAGTAAAGACAGATCATAGGAAGAATAAAGACAGAACCAATTACAAACTATAATCCAACACGAAAGAACAGACAGGACTAGCTCCACGCGGTCACCACACGTTAAGCGCAATAGCGACAAAGCCCGTGCAATGCACGGTCACCGCACGTTAAGCGCAACAGCGACAAAGCGAACCAACTCTGACTAACAAATGAAACACAAAAAAAGAAAACCAAAAAACGCAAACGCTTGCTAATTGGTTGCCTCACCCAGACAACAGCAAGCGTTCGTTCTGGACAGGACAGACAGAAGGAGTAACCAGTAGCAACCGCTGCTCTGGCTACACTCCAAGACAGAGTACCAAGAGATCCACCGCCTCTACCGCTAGGGCGAAAGCGATCCAAACAGACAGAGCAATTCACTGTCAGCCGCCGTTGGAGAAAGTGCAATCGCAACAGATAAGACAGAACTAGGCAATACAGATAATAACAACCTGACTGCACTGGAAGGAATGCTAGTGCACTCTAAAGGATAACTACTCTAAAGCAGTATTAGCAAACAATCAGCAGAGGGGCTGAAACTCAAGGTAAGTCCAGCAGAACCAAACCTTTATGACCAGCAGGGAATTCTGGGAGGAAATGGCATTTATACTGCAAGCCTTCAAAAGAGGCAGAGCTATCAATAACCAGATGAGTGAATACAAATCCCTCACCAGAACAGCAAGTCTGAAACTTGCAGAGTGAAAACAGGTCTCCTTTCCAGGGACCTGCAGCATGCAGACCTGAAAAATGGTCAAAAAGCTGCCTGCCTGTGCAGACAGCAGAGCAGATCATTACAGTGAAGAAGGAGAAGAACTTGAGGAACCAGATGCCAGTGAAGAAGAAGATGATGAAGATGATAGTAATGATTGATGACGAGAAAGAAGATGGTAAAACAGAAAAAGAAGACGGTGAAGAAAAAGATGGAGAGAACAAAAAGAAGAAGGTGAAGACGGTGAAGAAGAATAAACAAGAAATGCAGAAAAAAAGTTTTCCATCACATTTTTTTTTTTTTTTTTTATTACACCTATTTAAATGTGATTTCCCTTAAAAAAAATCCGAATTCGCGAACACAAATTTTTATGCGAATTTTGTTACTGAACACGAACCGAATTCGAATCGAATTCGGTGATCGCGATCGAATTCGAATTTGCCTCGGACCCGAAGTCGAATGTACTCGAATCGAATTTTGGTACATTCGAGCAACCCTGAGGTTCAGTAAAAGAACAGTGAAAATGTGGTACTTATTGCAGGACAGGGGTATAAGAGGTACACATGGATTTTATAAATAAACTTTATAGGGTTAAATACTTTTTTACAATCTGTGTTACTGCTCAGTGGAATTAGGCAGGAAGATGTTAAGACTCTGCTGAACTGCAGTGCAGGCTGGAAAAAGTTAACCTCTCAGCAGCAGAGGGAGGAGTGGGTGGGGTCAGTTGATTTGCTTTCTATTCAGGAGTGAAGTTACTCATTCACTTTAGATCAGGGATGTCAAACCGGTCCTTCGAGGGCTGAGGTACTCACACATTTTTGACACAGCTCAATGAAGTGAAGGGACTGAATCAGGAAAGGTGTGTTTTATCAGGTAGAACACATTCCTCTCCTCAGTCCATCCTAAACACTGGCATTGATCTGGCCCTCCAGGACTGGAGTTCGACACCTTTGCTTTAGATTAACTCTCCTGACAGCTGACTGCGTTCCAAATACATGCCTGGGTCATGCAAAGGACCCAAATGGAATTTCTCTGAAACGGCTGCATCATCAAGTATGGACATTATGTAGGTAATGGCATATTCACTAAAGACAATCAAGGAGATGCTAATTTTTCCATCTTCCATGTAGCAGCCTGGCATTGGGCCACATGGTCAGTCAGGAAGTGAATTGATTGGCTCCATTCCAGGCTGCATACAATTAGCATTACATTTGCATGCAAGCCAGATAAAGTATTATCTCACTGACCATGTCCATTATTACTGTCATGGACTAACCATGAAAAACCGCAATTAACCACTTTAGCACGAGAGCAATTTTCACAAATCAGCCCTGCTCCTATTCATTCACCAATAACTTTATTACTACTTATCACATATAAATGATCTATATATTGTTTTTTTCAAGAAAAAAAATAGGCTTTTGGTGAGTGATATTTTTGTTTAGTAATTACCTTATTTTCTATAGGAGTTACGTGGGACCAGAGCAGGGACAAGGTCCTCCAGCACCCAAGGCTGAGACACCAAAGTGCGCCCCCCATCCCTCCCACCCCAGCCGTCACACACTGATTGCTATTAGACTAAGAGGTGCCACAGGGCCCCCGGCCCACAACCTCCCCAACACCTTAATATCTAGTTATATGGCTTGCAGTCACTGCTATGTATCCCCTTTTCTTATTTCTTTCTGCATCATACACAATTAGGAATGACAGCTGAATGAATTGTGCGCCCCCTCCTACACTGCGCCCTGAGGCTGGAGCCTCTCCAGCCTATGCCTCGGCCCGGCCCTGCGTGGGACGCAACAAGGAAGTGAGGAGAACAGGGACTGTGTGTGTGCAGCGGGATCCGTCCGCGGCGGTGGCTGGCACAAACAGGTAAGCGCTGATTATCCTCTATCTGGTACGCATGTTTTTATGCATTTATTGGAAATAAATTGTGAAGGTATTCTGTAATACAAGAAGGGATCCGGTGAGTGTGACCCACTAAGTAAATCCCCCCCAAGCTCAGTGTTTATGGTGGAGGTCTCACTACAGTCCCTTCTGTCTGAAGGGAATCACTGGGTGGTCCATATATACAGTACTACGCTATATAACGTTTATTTTACAGGGTGATCTTATATCTTTACTTGGAGGCAAGCAGGATATGAGGATTTTGATCTGGACTGTGACTGGAGAATATATGTGTTCTTGCGGAGCCTGCGGATCCCCTATCTACTGGTGAAATCTGCATTTATCTTTCAATAACTGAGTTGTGGAGCGCTAACCTTTATGAATAGGTACTTTTTGTAGCATATAATATGCTGTAAATAATCTTTTAGAGCAAAGAAGAAATGCTGGATTTCAAAATATCTGTATAATCCCATGCCTGACAATGCACACATCACATAGTTACCGTAACCGGATATATACAGGTACAGTATCCTATATAATAATCCCTAACTGTCCCTGCGTCATCATTTGTCCCTGTGTCCGTGTGAAAACTGAACTGCGCATGTGCGCACAGTTCAGCCGGCTCGCTCTGCGCTGTCCCTGTGGTTGCTAGGGCAACAGGGACGCACAGCGCAGAGCTGGGAGGATGATGCAGGAAAGGAGGAGGAGGACGACGGGGCGGGCGTTTGTGCGATGCGAGCGCGGGCGCACCGCTTTTTAGAGGCCAGCCAGTGCGGGGGTCGCAGCCAGAGCCTAGCGCCCATTTTGAAACTGGCCTTAGACCTAGTATATACAATAACATGCTTTACTACAGAACAAAACAGTTAGTGTTTGCATGCTGTGTAACCAATGCAACTGCTTCTTTTGTTAACTGCAAATAACATCTGCTGCTATTGTAAGCTTTTCTATAGAAGTACCAGGTGTATAAAAACAGGCGAGTTGATAAACACTGAAACACGGAACTCAACCCTCAGTTTTCATACAGCATATCCACATCCAAACATTCTGGCTATTTATAAAGCACGTTCGTTCGCTATTATTACTCCTCACAAAAGATTTCCACCAACAGCCAGATGTGTTTTTTTTCACCCTTTTCTACTCCATCTTTATTGAGATATCAAATGCAATCAACAAGGTTTCCTGCTTTATGCAGCTAATACCTCATCCAGGTAGATGGGACTTTCTAGGCAGTCTGTACTTTGGAATGCGTACATACACCATGCTTTTACATTGGAGGCTTCCTGAGAACTGACACTTCAGCTGCACTGCTGGTAAATTCAACAAGTTCAGCAGTAGTTATTTATCAATTCATAGTAGTGATTCATTGTTACTTCCACAGTCTTTTTAATCAGACAGTATTCACCTCCCAATCTGTATTGCATCCAGGCTGGGAAGATCAGTCTGGTACTAGGACGGGTAGTTATAGCACCACATCTTCCACAGTGCTGTACAGAGTATATTGTCTTGTCACTTAACAGAGCACAGGAAAATGGTATAGCAATTGTGCAGGGCCGGTTCTAGTGACAATGGGGCCCCTGGGCAAAATTAAAAGCAGAACCCCCGACAGACTCCCCCCCCCCCCCCCAAACCCCCCCTCACCCAAAAAGTAGCATTAGAGGCCTTTTGTTGCAGCTACTGTAAATTTCCTCCGAGAGGCCCTGACCTGGCTGCCACCACCCCAGATCACCCTCCAGATAAGCTGTGCTCCCCGGGACCCCCTATGTCTTTGGCAGAGTAGCGTCTCACCTGTCCCATGCTGCCAGGTCATAAAGGAGAAGCGACCCTGCAAGGATGAAGTAAGGGAGTGCATGGAGCCATCGACTGACAAAGGAGCACACCCATCAGGACAGGTGAAGCACTACTCTGCCAGAGACAGTGCAGGGGCTTCGGGGAGCACAGTTAAGATGGGTTTGAGGAGACACCTTTGGGGGCCCCTCCAGGCTCTGGGACCCTGGGGCATCTGCCCCCCTTTGCCTTTATGGAAGCCCCGGCCCTTGTGCTACAATGCGATTTTCTTGTGATCCTGTAATTGAAACATTTTTACTGCACATTTTTCCCCCATCTCCTTCACAAAGTGCAAATACAATCGCATTGTGAAACCCCTCTGAATGGGCTATAATTGAGTTGGCAACGCATGCAGTGGGCATAGATAAAATCACTATCACATCGCAGCGAGTTTGGGATCGCAGTCGTGATTTATAGTAGAAAACGGCCCAAAGGGCCCTTTCCCACTGGGGCGGTGGGGTGCGGTAACTTTACTGCCCCCCACATAAGTCAATGAAAGTCAATGGAGACTTTTATACTTACGTGATACAGCGCGATGCGATCGAAGTTAAAGAAAGCCTGAACTGAAAATTAAAAGTCAAAATAAGCATACACAAGTCATACTTACCTTCCATGTAGTCTACTCCTCAGTGTCTTTCTCCTGTCCAGCGTCCTGTTTGTTCACTGTGATCAAGGGAATTTTCCATCCTCCATTTTGAAAATGGTCATTACACCATAACAGCTTTCTGGTCAGCACACAGTTAAACTGTAACATCGCCCACTTGAGCCATAGGGAAACATGGGCATTACCTGTTACATCAGTTTTCCTCTCAGCTATAACTGACAGAAACTGATATATTTCAGATCTGACAAAATATTGTCAGAACTGGAAGGGATTATTGTCAGAAGAAACTGGTGAGCTTCTGAGAGGAACTGAAGGCAAGGGAACTGTGTAATGTTCATTTGAAGTTACCTCATGTGTTTATTTTAAATATTTTTACTCAGTACAGGTTCTCTTTAAGTTATTGTTGCATCCCTGTTACTCAGATAGACCTACCTTACCATGGGGTTATGCATCGACTTGTGGTGAAGTGCAGCAGACCGGAAGTAATGTAAGTCTATGGCGACACGTGTCAGTGTGAAGCCCGCCGCAGGTTTTACTCGTATGCATGGAAGTGTATTTTTTGCAATACACGTCTGCGCACGTGAGCGCATCGGCTACAGGAAGTGATTGTCACTTCCTGCTTGGCTGGCTGCCAGACGGGAATTGCTGTGTAGTGATGTGGTAATCCCGAAAGGCATGATATTGGCGGTGCGGTGCGGCCCACCGCTGCCGTCAATCTGCAGTGTGACGTCAGCCGAAGACTGCATTAGACTTCAGCCTTCAGTGTTGTTTCTCCTTATGCATCCGAGCAACTTTCACCTCCCATTCATTGGCCAATAACTTTATCACTACTTATCACAATGAAATGATCTATATCTTGTTTTTTCTGCCAACATTTAGGCTTTCTTTGGGTGGTACATTTTGCTAAGAATTATTTTATTATAAATCGATTGTAACAGTAATATTAAGAAAAAATGGAAAAAATTCATTATTTCTCAGTTTTCAGCCATTATAGTTTTAAAATAATACATGCTACCATAATTAAAACCCACATATTTTATTTGCCCATTTGTCCCGGTTATTACACCGTTAAAATTAGGTCCCTATCACAATGTATGGTGCCGATATTTTATTTGGAAATAAAGGTGCATTTTTCAGTTTTGCGTCCATCGCTTATTACAAGTCCATAATTTAGAAAAATAACAGCAATATACCTTACCACATACATATTAAAAAAGTTTAGTCTCCAAGGTAACCATTTATGGGTTTTTTCGTTTATTTATTTTTTACAAAAAAAAATAATTGTGTAGCTATTTGGGAGTGTGGGAGGTAAGTGGTCAATTTTAAAAGTAAAAAAAGTCATTTACTGGAAATTTTTATTTCCAGATGTAATTTTACTATTTAGGCCACAAGATGTCCTTGTAGCTCACTTCTGTATGCATAGTATTGTACGCAATACGGAAGTAATGTGTGGACGTGAGAGCATGGGCTTTGTGAAACACGGAGCCATCTTGTAGATGGCGTTGGTGAAAGGGAACTGTGTTCCCATTCATTGATCTCCTGGCTAACGGGTGGCGGCGGTAGCGCGCGCAGCATTGCACCCGATCGCGTGGAGACGAGCAGCAGCAGGGAAAGCATTTTGGACTTAGCAGCTACATCCAAAATGCTTAAGTGGTTAGGAAAAGGAGTATAACCCAATGACTGGCTATGGTAGGGTTTAGATTGTGAGCTCCTCTGTTGGACCTCTCCTCTGTTAGTGACATGACTATGGACCTGATGCACGAAAGCGCGGTAATATTGCTGTACACAGACGCACAGGAATATTTCCTTACTACGGCACAGTGTACCGCAAGTTACATTACTAGTGTGATCCGCGGTACTCAATTAACGTGACTGTTGCTAAGATAATGTGCGCTACTTACGTGCTGTGCTAATAGCGTAAATAGCATACACACAATAGCATACACACAATTTGCAGTGCAAATTTTGTGCACAGTTGGCAATATCACTGTGCCTTTGTGCATAAGCCCCATTGTATACATTATATACTACACACACAATATATATATATTTTTTTTTATTATTTTTTTTAAACTGTACACTATATACACTATTTAAGCACTGCAGAATATGTCAATGCTCTATAAGTAAATAATAGCAATAATGTATACTTCACTGAAAAATGCATACTGCTGTGCACATAAGTGTAAGTCATGAAATTAAAGCTTGTGGAACTTCTCTTTTTTCCCCCTTGTACAGCGTGCTATAATCAATCATCAGTACAAGTCCCTCAGCAAGCATAACGAAGCAGTCAAGCAGCACATAAAATCTTTCTATCGAAGCAACACACAGGCACTGAAACTCTACAGAAGCAGCCAAGAGGACTGAGACAGTTTTACACGTGCACTTTCCTATATTGGTGTAATGAAAAGGTACTCACGAAATACCAAAGCAAAGTATGCAAGATAGAAGAAGAGCTCCTTCCTCCCTGCGAGCATTATGATTCTAACAAAGAAATGCACTTGCATGTGCTGAATGCTACCCCTCCCTCTTCTCTCTCCTCCTCCTTCTGTGAGCAGGGACATTGCTAGGGTCCCAGCAAGTACAGGGCACACCTGGGAACTACTACAGGTACAATCAGGGCCACCATCAGAAATAACAGAGCCCCATACTGATCAAACCTACTGGGCCCCTCCTACCTATTTCACTGGAACCCTCTCCACTATCTACAACTAAAGGTGGCCACTAATACTGTTCTCTGAGCGATTGTTCTTTTGCAATCATTCATATGAACGATCGCAAACGATCCTTTAGGACTACTAAATAGCAAAAATCCCCTCGCCAATCAGGTCAGATTGACGGGATTGATTAATTTAATTAATCTGATTGGATTGGTTAGGAGTTTTTCATCCTTTGTGGTCCTGAGCGATCGTTTGCAATGGTTCATATGAATGATCGCAAATGAACAATCATTCAGAGAATTGGATCGCTAACGGCCACTTTAAAGGTGCACAATGAATGAACAATTCTTCGTATGAACGAAAGGAAATGATCGTTTGTGACCACTAATGTAAAAAAAATCTCCTAACCAATATGATCAGATTAATGAGATTGATCCGATTTTTGTATCAACCCCATCAATCTGATCAGACTGGTTAGGAGATTTTTGTCCATTAGTGGTCACAAGTGATCATTTACAATTGTTCATATAAAGAATTGTTTGTAAACGATCGTGCAGCAAATTATATTGTTAGTGTACACATTTAATCACTTAACGGCAAGCCTGTTAACGGCTCCAGGACGTTTGTGTCGCTCGCTCCCACTCTGCCGCTGTGCATTTGTGCACGCCCCCGTTAACCATCGGGACACCGCGATCCGTGATTGAGAAAGAGGACCGCCCAATCGCAATGCCTGGATTGAATAGGCATGACCCCGATCAGGGGCCATGTCCATTCATAAAACAGGAAGCGGTCAGAGGCTAGTAAAATGTAAAAAAAACAAAAAAAAGTGAACACTTTCTGTAAAACAGGAGAGTGGTCGCAGCGCCATCTAGTGGCCAAAAAGTAATATTACACATACACACACAAATACATACACTTACAGTTAAATATTAATTAAGTTAATGCCTTCCACTTTCAAAGCCCTCCCCCCCCCCCCCCAAAAAAAAAACACTTGTAAGTAAAAGTTTTAAAAAAAAAACATATATAGCTGCCTTAGGGACTTAGATTTTTAATTTATATTTTATGAGGGTATATTACTATTACTTTACTACATAGGGGCTTGTAATTATGGTCCGGACAAAAAAAAAAAAGGCAGAAAAATTACACCTATATTTCCCGTTAAAATGCATTTGGAATAAAAAACTTTTTTGCAAAATGTACTACCCACAGAGAGCCTAATTGGTGGCAAAATAAAACAAGGTATAGATCATTTTGTTGCGATAAGTAGTAATAAAATTATTAGCGAATAAAAGGGAGGCGCACTAAGAGGGGAAAATTGCTCTGTTAGGGTAAAGACCACTAGGGGGTGAAGTGGTTAGACTAACCTAGAGTTTGACAACGTCAAACAACACCGTCAAGGCAAAGGAACAAGTCCGAAAATCCGCATGATAGCCATGAATGGTGGGTATAACCGGAAACTTGGGCGCCTGCTGCAGGGCCGGCCTTAGGTTTCACAGCGCCCTGAGCGAAACCAGATTTTTGTGCCCCCCCCCCCCCCCTTCATCCTCTTCGCGCATGCGCGCGCACACACACGCACACACACACACACACACACACACACACACACACACACACACACACACACACACACACACACACACACACACACACACACACACACACACACACACACACACGCCTATATGCAATTCACCTTTTCTCAAGAGATATCACCTAGTACAGTGGTTCCCAACCTTTTTGACGTCGTGACACATCACACCAAAATGCTTAGATCTCCATGATACATCATATATGTATAATTGAAAAAATACTATTAATAACCATGAATGGATGGAAAGAGTGCATTATCCTGAATATACTTAAAAATGAAGGCTAGAACCTTTCAGAAATATTAATAAAAACAGTGGGATAGTTAGCCCCCCCCCCCCCCCCCATTTAGAATAATAACACAGCACCGACAATTTGCACCATGCATTATAGCCGCAGTGCGCCCACACAAAAAAAATGCCCTCAGACTCCGTATAGGTAGGTAGCCAGGTATAGGTGCCCCCAGTATAGGATCACATGTGTTAGTACCCTCAATATAGGTTGCCAAGCACAGGTGCCCCCAGTATAGGAAGTCAGATGAAGGTCTTCATCACCCCATAGGTAGCCAGGCGTAGGTGCCTCCAGTATAGGTAGGCAAGTGTTGGTGCCATCAGTAAAGGTAGCCAGCTATAGGTGCCCCCAGTATAGAAAATCAGGTGTGGGTGCCCTCAGTATAGGTAGCCAGCTATAGGCTATGGCCTGCTGTGCCCAATAAAAATAGTGTACAGTGTGGCTGCTCACTATACAAACTGCAGTACAACTAGTGGCAGTTTGTACAACAGGCAGCTCCAGCATCTGCTATTTTTATTGGACACTGCTGGCGCTGAAGTTTCCTGGTGCCCAAATTTTCTGCTTACTTATGTGAAGTGTTTTAAAGGATACCTTTAAATATATTTAAAAAAAAGGATGCCTACTGTGTGTGTGGGGAGTTATGCAGATGCTTACCGCACCTTCTGTGCCCTAGTGTCACCTGCCGTTCTCCGGTAATTGGCCCCATAGAAGCGCATGGCGTGAAACGGCTGTCAGGCTTTCGACCCCCTGCACCCCCCACCTGGTTCTTTCTACCTATAACAGTATGTGCCTCTCTTTGCATTTGTTCATGTTGACCATGTTTTAACGAAGATTGCACAATAAAGTTACTCGTCAGCAGTGCCGGCTTTCCCTTTCCTCCTCCTTTGCTTACAAAATTTTAAGCACACCCTCATGATCTTACAAAATCTCTTAGGCTCCCTGCACACGATTCCAATTTTTAATCGGTTTTTACATTTTTCCTTCCTGTTGATTGCATTCAGGGAAAATCGGAATAACAAATCGGAAATGGAATCAGAATCGCAAAACGGATTTGCAGTGTGCAGGGAGCCTTACTGCGTGCAAGTGCACCTGTAACTATTGGTGATGTTTTGAAAACATAGGGTAGTTACACCAAATACTGATTTGATTTATATGTTTCTTCTGTTGGCTCACTTTGCATTTTCTAAATTGATAAGAATAAAAAAATAAGAACTTGTGTCTGGGAACAGGTTGTTACTTTTCAGCATTTTTGTGTGTGTGTGTAACTGGAAAAAAGGCTTCAGTGAATTTGGGCTTTAGATAGAGCCTAAAGTAGAATATCTTCTAACATCCCCTTTACTAACCTAACACTCACGCTACTCCTCCCCTATCTATGAACTAACACTAATCCCCCATACCAGGGAGTAACAATAGCCCCTGCAAGGGATGCAGCCGCAGGGGGGCCCAGAAGCCGCATGGGCCCCCATGGGGGGAGAATTTCCTTTTCCCTGTCTTGAGAGGCTGACAACTAAGGGCACAGAGTTAAAAAGCTCTCTGCACAATTGTTCTAATGACTGGGTCTGCTCAGCCACTGATAAGGAATCATATAAAGTTTTGTAGACAAAGATTTGTAGAGAGTCCCTATTCAGTGTTCAGCAGGGTCTTGTGTACAACACCCAGCCTCCAACCTCTCTACCCCTTCCCAAGTGCTGTGTACTGTACTGATTCTGGAGAAGTCTGCAGAGCCAGTTCTGCTCCAGCAGAGATGGGCAGAGTGAGTGTAATAAGCTGAGGCAGGGAGCACACTCGTTTGTTGGTTTTCTGTATGCGTTTTCTGCACACCACGTGCATCTGTATGTGTGAAAACATGCACCTTTTGTCACAGAAGCTAATGAAATTGACAGAGAAAATGCATGCAGTGCTTCACTGCTGTCTGTTTTCATCTGCATGGGGAAAACACATTCAAGTGTGCACTAGGCAATTGAATAACATTGGTTCTCAGTTTACCTTTGCAGAAAGCGAGGGGGAGGAGCCCCATCCAAAGTATTGCAGGGGGGCCCAGTGATTTCTAGTTACGCCAACGCCCCATACCTACTGTACACCAAATACTTACCTACCTTCTATACTGTAGCCAAGTTCCTGGTTCCCTTTGTAGTCGAAACCCCAGCGCCAAAATTAACCCCTCCCACATCTGAACCCCCAGCACCAAAATGTACCCATCACTGCTCAGCTATGACCTATAATGCTAGGTACACACAATGAGATTTTCTGGCAGATTTACAGTCAGATCAATTATTTCTAACATGTCTGATCTGATTTCTGATCGATTTCCGACTGTTTTCCATTCACTTCTATTGGAAATTGAATCGAAATCAGACCGGACATGTTGGAAATAATCACTCTGACAGTAAATCTGCCAGAAAACCTCATAGTGTGTACCTAGCATGAGACAAATGGCGCTTAGCTATACTATTGCTGAACCGCCGCTGACAGATGCTATCCTTTTCGGCTATACAATAGCTAACCTCCGCTAACTGGGGTTTGGAAATATAATAGCTGAACTCTGGTGTCTCCAACGCCCAAATTACATGTACGTATTGATCTGGCAGCATTTAGCTGAGCGCGGGGAGAAGCCGAGAGACGGTTTTCCCCGCTCTAGGAAAAGTAGAGTAATAATAAAGCAGGGAAATATAATAAATGTATTCCCCTACTGATTACTTAGCCTGTAACTCTATGGACTTAATTTGGAGATTCCGCACTGTAGTGCTGTAGCCGTAATAACATTACGGTCTATGGCAGGGCCCAAAACAGGTGCTATGTGGCTCAGGGCAAACTCTGAGCTCACCTATATCACAAATTACACCTTCAGCACTATCATAGCCGCAAATTTAAGTGCAGCCTATTGCAGCATGCACTGCATATTATTATTATTATTATTATTATTGTATATTATTATTATTGTTTAGTATTCATATAGTGCCGACATCTTTCGCACCGCTGTACAGAGTCTTGTCACTAACTGTCCCTCAGAGGAGCTCACAATCTATTCCCTACCATAATCATAGGTTCTATGTATATAGCCATTGAAGGTATATTTCTAGGAATTGTAAAGAATGGGTATTAGGCCTTTTCATAACAACACAATGAATACAATATTTATATCAGCAAAAAATATTAATAATAATTTTGGACAGACGAAGACATCATGTATAGATAAGCATGTGTATAGTTAGTAAAAAGAATTAGAAAAAAAATGTGCATGTATTTATGTTAATATCAAAGGTATATTGTAAATGGAAATGTAGGGTTAATGAAAAAAAGGTAATGAACAGAGAAAAGCGAATGTGTGTACCAGTTCATGGAAGATAGTCCCAGTTACAACCCTGACAGTCCAAGCCTCCCTCAAGAGCTCCTCCATGCAGTTCTCCTCAAACAGCATGAGGGATTTCTTTTGTGAGTGAGCTTTTTGTTTGTTTGCTTGTGTTTTTTTTTTTAAACAAATTTAACTCTATAAGACTGGCTGATGTTTTGTACCCTTTTATGGTAGGATCCATTACTACCTACAGAGCTGAGGGATGGCATGGCTCTCCATGACTGCTTCTTTTTAACTCCTCAGCTAAAACTAAATGGAAACAGCAGGGTAAACACTAAAACACTGAAACTAAAACTAGACAAAACGGAATTTATGATCTTCCCACCCCGGTCATCCCTGAACCTCCCAGATGTGCAGGTCACTGTTAACCACACTACCATTCGCCCTACCTCTCAAGCCCACTGTCTGGGTGTCACCCTGGACTCCGCACTCTCCTTCACTCCCCACATCCAAAACCTCACCAAGTCCTGCAACTTCCACCTTCGTAACATCTGTAAGATTCGCCCTTTCCTGACCTCCTCATCCATGCCCTCATAATTTCCTGCTTCGACTACTGCAATGCCCTTCTGTCTGGTCTCCCTATGACCCGAATAGCCCCACTGCAGTCCATCATGAATGCGGCAGCCAGAATTATCCACTCCTCCCATCGCTCCACCACGGCGGCTCCCCTCCGTGAATCCCTCCACTGGCTTCCTATCCAGTCCAGAATCAGATTCAAGATGTTGTGTCTGACCTACAAATCTGTCCACAAAACCTGTCCAACCTACATTTCTGATCTTACTCAGAGATACACACCTAGCCGCTCACTCCGCTACTCCAATGAACTTCGCCTGACCGTCCCCCGCATCACCCAGTCCCATGCACGCCTCCAGGACTTCTCAAGTCCAACACTATGCAACTCCCTACCTCCACCCATTAGGGCAGTCCACTCCTTTAACAACTTCAAGAAGGCCCTCAAAACTCACCTTTTCACTCTGGCCTTCCACCCCTCACAATTGCTCTAAATCCACAGCTGAACTCTGGTCCCCTACCTTTCGTGTCCCTACATCTCCCTCTAGATTGTAAGCCTTTGGGCAGGGTCCTCCTCCTTTTGTGTCCTACCTGATCATGCACCTCCATTACTGTAAACCCATGCTGTGCATTTGAGTGAACCTAACTTGCCTAATCTCCATGCTCCCATCCAGTGACTGACTAAGCATTACCTTGTACTCATACTGTGCTGTGTGATCTGGTTTTCTTGTATTCCTGTATTGTCATATTGCTGTATGTCACCCCTAAATATTGTCTGTAACCTAAATTAATGTCCAGCGCTGCGTAATATGTTGGTGCTTTATAAATACAATAAATAAATAAATAAATAAAAATGGCTGGAAGGCAACAGCTGCACATAACTCAGATCACAATGTCATATCTACATACGCAGCTGTCTTTTGATTGCAGGGATGATGCTATGTGGTATGTTCCTTAAAGAGGACCTCCAGGCCAAAGTACAAAAACCTGTAGCCTTGCTGTAAGAAAAAGTTATATTTATCTGCGGTGTGTGATGTCCCGCAAAGCCATCCAGAAGACTCTGCTTCAGTCCACTTCCGATGCTAGCCCTGTCTCCCCTCTCTCCTCAGAGAAAAATGCCCGGCTATATACTGCAGTAAATAGCAGGGCCTGTTTTCTCCGAGGAGAGAGGGGAGGCAAGGCCAGGGCCTGGAAGTGGAGTGATGCTGGGTTTTCTGGACGGCTTCGCGGGATATCACACCGCAGATAAATATAACTTTATATTTGTACATCGGCCTGGAGGTCCTCTTTAACATTCTTCTGACACTCTCCTTGCAACCTGAAATGCTTTTGCCATGAGTTTGCAATGCATTTTACAATTATATGGTGGTGTAGATTTATCCCTTTGCACAACTTATCCTCACAAGATGGTCAGAATGCTGATTTCCAGTTCCAAAGACATTCCAATTACCGAAAATGCTGATTACCGATTTTGTGGATTTCCAAAATTTGATTTCTGAGGAAAGTCTTTTTTGTAATTTTGTTAATAAGGTTAGTTCATTATAATACTGTATTTTAGAGAATGGAGAATTTTACTGTGGTATTCAGAATACCACTGAAATTTCAGGCCAATCACAAGACTCAGAAATACTGGCTTGTGATTGGTCTAAAATGTTGTATTCTCTGATTGGTTCAAACGCTTCCAAGTTCTGTGAGTTGCAGTAATGCGGCATTTTCACAGAAATCCAATTTTCGAGATCGATTTCCATTTTTTGCTGCGTAAGTCCATTTCCGATTGGAAATGCGGAAATTTAAATTCTGTTGAATCCAAAGAAGCATTCCTAATTACTATCATCCATGCAAGAAGACAGATTAGGGCAAGCATGCACAAGCATTTATGCTCCATAACATACATTTCTAAAGCATCTTCTGGATCCTTAGGGGCAATGTTGGAATTATGATGAGGATTGTAAGAAGCAATGTGCATGAGGATTCACTTGCCAGACTCTTGCTTTCAGTTGCATTAGTCAATATAACATGTCAATTTAATTTTTATTCCATATGCAATTTATGTGTGAATGGGCTCAAGTCACAAAACTTAGGAGCGGTATGCAGCTTTTTTATAATATGACGTTTTGCTGGCTGTGATATTATGTATTATTTGTTGGTCAGTTTGCCATGGGGCAGCCAGTGAGGTGTTTGCGAAGAGGGACTTACCAATAGGTTAAATATTTGTTTGCAGCGCTCTGCCGCTTTAAAGACATCAGGGAACAAAACTGGCTGGGCAGTGAACATGCATCATTCATATAGTTACAAGGTGCACATTTAAGTTTTGGGATCAACAGGATAAATAGGTGAATACAATTTGTGCATTTTTTATTGGCAGCAGAACTTTTTTATTTAAAACTATTAAGGGTTAAACTGAGAAACAGACTATTTTCCACCCATGTCCCTTTATTTCTGTTTAAAATGCATATAAAATATAATTATTAGAAAAATTTACCCCAAAGAAAGTCAATGGGCTCTTTTCCCACTAGTTGTCTTTCCGCAGCGTTTAAATTTTGAAAAACCCATTTCCATTCATTTGAATGAGAATCGTGGCAGAATTGCCGTGGTTCCGAAAAATTGCTGTAAAATAGAGCGCAGCGATTTTTATGCAATTTTGCTGCGATTCTCAGTCAAGTGAATGGGAATATATTTCAGGAAAGAAACACTGTGGAAACGCAACACAGCACAGCTAGTGGGAAAGGGTCCTAGATTGTCCCCATAAGTAGCGATAAAGCTATTGGTGAGTCAATAAGGTAATAGCTAGAACATCAAAACGTCTGTGGTTCATAAGGTGAAAACTAGGGATATGAGATGCAAATAATTCCGAGTTCATGCAGGATTTTGTATGCAAATTGATGCAGCTTGAAATGGACCAGTCAAGTCCCACCAAGGTTTAAACTGATTGGTCCATTTTTAAGCCGAATGTATTTGCATCCAGAATTTACATAATCCTTCATGAATTAGAAATTATTTGCATCTCATTGTTCAATGTTCATTCCTAGTAAAAACGACCTCTAGGCATGACATTGTGAAAATTGCATAACATCTAATAAATCAGTATCACATTACTTTCAATGCAGCAGTTCCATTTACATTATTTCAAAGAATTTGCTCCCATCTTGTGGTCAAACTATATAACTACATCAGTGAGATACAACACTACTACTAGTACAATCAATCATTCACTGACCAAATTCCTAATGCTAGGTGAACACTTAGCAGAAACGCAAGCGTTGCGAAAAAGGCTGCATTATAATATCCAGGTTTTTTTCATGTAAAAATAATTGCTTAATTAGCTCAAAAAAGTGCTACCGGTATATCAGGACATGTTCAGTTTCAGTCCTTCAGACATGCAGCAATGCCCAAGTATTTCACATCTCCTTCTAGCATAGTGATCAGTTTAGGGGGGCAAATGAAGGAGGATAGAGAGAGATGTGATAATCTCAGTACTATTTACAGGGTTAGCAGTAATAAGAAGCTCATGGTAAACCAAAACTCCTAGGAGTGTTTAAAGTAGAGTGACCAGACGTCCCGGATTGCCCGGGACGCGTCCCGGATTCGGGGTCCGTTGTCCCAGGCTGCATGAGGTCCCGGGAAACGTCCCGCTTTCAGCACCGGGACGTCCCGGCCTCGGGACTCTGGCCACTGTAACTGTCAGCGCGGGAGACAAGAGCAGGAGGAATGTGGTCCCGGGAGCAGCGCGCCAGAGGCCGGAGACTTCTGCCAGGTGAGTAAATGCTTTCTTTTCCAGGTGAAATGTGCTCCCATTGCGTTTATTTTCTGGTGAAATGTTTGCCCGCATTGCGTTTATTTTCTGGTGAAATGTTTGCCCGCATTGCGTTTATTTTCTGGTGAAATGTTTGCCCGCATTGCGTTTATTTTCTGGTGAAATGTTTGCCCGCATTGCGTTTATTTTTTGCGTTTATTTTCTGGTGAAATGTTTGCCCGCATTGCGTTTATTTTCTGGTGAAATGTTTGCCCGCATTGCGTTTATTTTCTGGTGAAATGTTTGCCCGCATTGCATTTATTTTCTGGTGAAATGTTTGCCCGCATTGCGTTTATTTTCTTGTGAAATGTTTGCCCGCATAGCGTTAATTTTCTGGTAAAATGTTTGCCCGCATTGCGTTAATTTTCTGGTGAAATGTTTGCCCGCATTGCATTTATTTTGTACTGACATGTTGCCCGCATTGCGTTTATTTTGTACTGACATGTTTGCCCGCATTGCGTTTATTTTGTACTGACATGTTTGCCCGCATTGCGTTTATTTTTTGCGTTTATTTTCTGGTGAAATGTTTGCCCGCATTGCGTTTATTTTCTGGTGAAATGTTTGCCCGCATTGCGTTTATTTTCTGGTGAAATGTTTGCCCGCATTGCATTTATTTTCTGGTGAAATGTTTGCCCGCATTGCGTTTATTTTCTGGTGAAATGTTTGCCCGCATTGCATTTATTTTCTGGTGAAATGTTTGCCCGCATTGCAGTTATTTTCTGGTGAAATGTTTGCCCGCATAGCGTTAATTTTCTGGTAAAAATGTTTGCCCGCATTGCGTTAATTTTCTGGTGAAATGTTTGCCCGCATTGTGTTTATTTTGTACTGACATGTTGCCCGCATTGCGTTTATTTTGTACTGACATGTTGCCCGCATTGCGTTTATTTTGTACTGACATGTTTGCCCGCATTGCGTTTATTTTGTACTGACATGTTTGCCCGCATTGCGTTTATTTTGTACTGACATGTTTGCCCGCATTGCGTTTATTTTGTACTGACATGTTGCCCGCATTGCGTTTATTTTGTACTGACATGTTTGCCCGCATTGCGTCTATTTTGTACTGACATGTTGCCCGCATTGCGTTTATTTTGTACTGACATGTTTGCCCGCATTGCGTTTATTTTGTACTGAAATGTTTGCCTGCATTGTGTTTATTTTGTACTGACATGTTGCCCGTATTGCGTTTATTTTGTACTGACATGTTTGCCCGCATTGCGTTTATTTTTTGCGTTTATTTTCTGGTGAAATGTTTGCCCGCATTGCGTTTATTTTCTGGTGAAATGTTTGCCCGCATTGCGTTTATTTTCTGGTGAAATGTTTGCCCGCATTGCGTTTATTTTCTGGTGAAATGTTTGCCCGCATTGCATTTATTTTCTGGTGAAATGTTTGCCCGCATTGCGTTTATTTTCTGGTGAAATGTTTGCCCGCATAGCGTTAATTTTCTGGTAAAAATGTTTGCCCGCATTGCGTTAATTTTCTGGTGAAATGTTTGCCCGCATTGTGTTTATTTTGTACTGACATGTTGCCCGCATTGCGTTTATTTTGTACTGACATGTTGCCCGCATTGCGTTTATTTTGTACTGACATGTTTGCCCGCATTGCGTTTATTTTGTACTGACATGTTTGCCCGCATTGCGTTTATTTTGTACTGACATGTTTGCCCGCATTGCGTTTATTTTGTACTGACATGTTGCCCGTATTGCGTTTATTTTGTACTGACATGTTTGCCCGCATTGCGTCTATTTTGTACTGACATGTTGCCCGCATTGCGTTTATTTTGTACTGACATGTTTGCCCGCATTGCGTTTATTTTGTACTGAAATGTTTGCCTGCATTGTGTTTATTTTGTACTGACATGTTGCCCGTATTGCGTTTATTTTGTACTGACATGTTTGCCCGCATTGCGTTTATTTTGTACTGACATGTTGCCCGCATTGCGTTTATTTTATACTGACATGTTGCCCGCATTGCGTTTATTTTGTGCTGACATGTTGCCCATTGCGTTTATTTTCTGGTGTCCGGGGTAACTGTTACTGCATTTATTATTTAATGGTCATAGATGGCTATGTTTGCTGCTTTGTGGTTACGGTATACTATTAGCATCACACAGTTTCTGCACACCTATGATGCAAAGTCTCGTTTGACCACATCATGGCGTAAACACTGCTTTCTTATGCCTCACTGTTACATCATTACGTTAGCTCCGCCCATACAATGCCATGGCCACGCCCATTTTTCGCCGCGGCTTCTCAGTCCCCCCACTTTTCGCCGCGGCGCGACGGAAAGGAAGAGGAAGCTTCTGCACTGGAGATGAGTGGAGAAATGAGTGACACTGAAAGCTGCTTTAGTGTGAAGATGAGCTGGCTACCTATACTGAAATGGAGTGGGGTGTGGGAAAAGGAGGGATTCAGAGAGTAATCTGGCTACCTTTACTAAAGGGAAAGGGGGGAGGGGTCATCTGGCTACCTATACTGGGGGAGGCTCCCTAGGCTACCTATACTAGAGGGAAGGGGGGGGGACATCTGGCTACATATACTGGGGGGAGGGATCATCTCGCTACCTATACTGAAGGGGGGCGGCTGGTGACAGTGGCCTTGGGTGGTAAAGAGTACAAATCCGGCCCTGAAACAGGCCTTCGGGGATTACTGTGTTAGTGTGTGGTAATCCCTTTCTGGCTGCGATTCAAACAGGAAGTGAGCGCAAGCAAGCGTCATGTCCTGTTTGGAGATATGGAAGTGCACAGAAGCGTATTGTAAAAATATGCTTCCGCGCATACGTGCCGTAAAGCCAACTCCTGCTTTGCCAGAGACATACGTGACTTTCAGTCCAACGCAAGTTGCTGCAGGTCGTCACAGAGGTTGCGCAGTAACAGCGATATGCACTCATGGTAGATCGGCGACTTCTGGTGTACTGCACCACATGATGCTACATGAAAGCACTCATAGGTTTTCATTAGCATAGTGGTGAGGTGTGGTAAAATGACCCACCACACCGCGCCAGTGTGAAAGGGCCCTGAGTGTTTCAAATCCTACCTCATAGAGCCATATTAATCAATGCAATGCACTGATAAGGACCAACCAATCCGAAACAGTCAGTGTGCATGTTCGGTTAGTGTGGCTCTGTACAATTAACAAGATGACACATTACTGCATTCCAGCGGTTCTGGAGGTGTGTTTTGGATTTCAGGGACAAAAAAAGGAACAATTGACATATTCAGTAGTGATGCATTGTGGGAGACCTCATAAGCTCACACTCATAAAAACTCCAATGTGGTTTTTATCCTCCTCACACAATTCTGTCTCTTTTGGCCCCATAGGTTTGTAATTCAATCACTCTATAGATTATTTGTCTATATTTGTGAATGTATTGCCCTTTGATATATGCTTTTATTATTGCCCTCAATGGAAGTAAATGTGAACTAGGTCATAGTCTCTAAAGGGACAATTAGTGACTGTAAGAGCCTCATGTCTATGCATTCCATTTTTTGATACCCTTGATGTTTTTAAATTGAATCTCTTCCATTACTTGTCTTCTACTGACTGGAAATTTCAATATAGCACCAGATACCACCCTGGACAGGCTTGCCTCTATGGCATCAGACTGCTTTGATCTTAATGGATAGACAAGACAAGACAAATAACATTTATATCGCGCTTTTCTCCTGGCGGACTCAAAGCGCCAGTGCTGCAGCCACTAGGGCGCGCTCTATTGGCAGTAGCAGTGTTAGGGAGACTTGCCTAAGGTCTCCTACTGAATAGTTTCTGGCTTACTGAACAGGCAGAGCCGAGATTCGAACCCTGGTCTCCTGCGTCAGAGGCAGAGCCATTAACCATTACACCATCCAGGATAGGTGGACACATCTGGCCTAATAGATGCTTGGAAGTGGAAATGACTACTCACCAATTCACCTCTTATAAAACCATATCCAGTATTCTTAATTTACCCATTTACTTGTTACCTAATTTTAAAAAGGGGAGTTCTATGGGCCACTCCCCAGTGCTCCTCGCCATTGAGATGGGGAGCTTGCCAGGAAGTAGACTCTGATGATTATCTAAGCATTGGATAATAGAATCTATGGTTGCTCCTACTGTTGATGAGTATATCACCAAAGAACATATTTCCAGGGGCGTAGCAATAGGGGGTGCAGAGGTTGCGACCACATCGGGACCCTTGGGCTAGAGGGGCCCCGAGGGGCCCTCCCTCAACTACAGTATTAGCTCTCTGTTGGCCCTGTGCTCATAATAATCACTTCTATAGATGCTTTGAATAGTAGTAATCATTAACACACAGTTTCCCATCCCCTTCTTCCACCTCTGACAGTGTGGTTGTCCTTGCATATTTCGGATGAGAATCCGGGTCGTACAGACATTAATAGAGTCTCTGAGGCTGTTACAAATCTGCTACAGTGCAGTCAGATTCACAGGCTCATAAAATAGTAGAACATACTGAAACCACCACTAAAGAGAAAGAGACAGCTTACATATAAAATAGAGCCACTAAGTCATATACATTACTCGTTGGCAGGGCCGGAGCTACCATAGGAAAAAATAGACAATTGCCCCAGGGCCCTAGAGACTGTAGGGGCCCCCAAGGTGTCCCTCCCCCATCTTAACTGTTGCTCCCCAGGTACTCTGCAGAGTCTGTTAAGTTGGGAGGTGATTGGGGGAGGGTCAGCAGCCAGCTCAGGGGCACAGGAGGGAAGTTTGGCTGCAACAAAGGGCCTCTAATGACGCTTTTTGGTCGGGGGTGTCTGTTGGGGGGCCCCCAGGCTAATTTTGCCCTAAGGCCCAATTGTTACTTGAATCGGCCCTGCTCGTTGGCAGACTTTACTTCTCAAAGTCAAAATCTCTATAACTGAAATATCCAGAATATGCTTCCTGGCATCATCACAACATGTTTTTTTAACAAACTGATAAAAATTAGATAATTACAAGCCTGGCTTCCTTTATTACAATTACAATTAACAGTAACCTTTATACCCAAGATCATCACTTAATAAGGCTATGAAAGAATAGACACTGTCAATATTGAGGTCTTCCTGGCCTGTAAGGCCTTGCTCACATATAGCAAAAACGCTAAAAATGGTAGAGGCAACGCTTTGTGGACCGCGAAGCGAACACAATGCACTTATATGAACCTTCTGTCACAAGCCCCCTAGTGGCCGGACCGCACAATGCCTTCCAATCGGTTTCAGCACACAGACCATGCAATCTGTGGTCGCAATCGGTGTGCAGAAACCGCTGGGATTTTGGCAGCAGATCGACTAGAAGGGAGCTTGTGAGTTACGGTAATACGCTTTGCACACTATTTCAGGGTATAACTGCCACCACTACTACAGAAGGGTAGGAGTCCTAACTATACTGAGACTAATACCTGCAAATAAAAACGGTTAAAACACACTCTTGTTTATCTAGCTATCAACAGTAGTAGCGACTCTTCAGAAGCTAGAGTTCAGTTTGTGAGGCTGAATAGCAGGTGGAGCTGAACAAATAAAATGACTTTTTGTAAAGTCTTTATTAGAAATGCAATATAAATAATTAATATATACAGAAAATCATTAAAATTAACAATTAAGGAGACCATCGTAGCGCAGTATGAAAATAAAAAAAATGGAAGAAAATGCGTATACTTAACGTCAGGTGAAATATGTCCTTTCTGGGAAACCCGTGCAGTTCTTTGTTTCGGTTCAGGAGCCAAAGTTCAGACAAGATGACCACTACCCTTACTCAAAGCAGCGGCAGGCTCCCATGAAGATGGAATTGGAGGAATGAAGGAGGAGGCCCTGGCAAACACTTTTGAATAACCCACAATTTGGGTCTCAGGTTCAGCCCAGGGGCTGGACAGGGTGCGGTTAACCACCTGGGTGGGTTTCTAGTGCCCACCAAATATGACATTTTCCAAATCTCGGCTTATGCCTCCCGCACACAGATAAAAGTCACAGTTTCATATTCCTCAGAATATGACAATTCCTATGACATCAGACTTGGGTGCTTTTGCATGCCCGGTTACGAAGTAGCAGAATACCTCCGGTTCTGGGTATGTCAGTGGCCTCAATTTAATATTAAAATATTCACCAGATCCGGACCAGCAGAATTAGATAACTTTCATACCTCTCAAATGAACGGTATTCCTTAAACCAGCTAAAAATCATAAACTCCAGGTATTTCTAAGCTGTCTACATGGCTCCGGTGAGTCTGAGCCCTTGCTGTGAGGGAAGCTCACTTTTCTGGGGTTCACCAAATGGTATCCTTTCCAAATGGCAGGCTCACACTTAGCTGTGATCTGCCTGTGACAGGAAATCCTTTGTTCTTTGCTAATTAAACAAAACCTTGGGACAGTCACAGACAAAAGGGCTTCATGAAAAGACTTCCTCTAGCAGCTATGAAAGCTAGATTTCCAAAAGAAGACCCCCCCTAGACCTCAAATCTTGATCTGGCAACGCAACGACAATCGGTTCAGGAAACCGATTGCAATTGAGTTTTCTGGTCTCACGGTTTTTCCGTGACACCTTCTTATAGAGATTCATTGCACAAGCGTTTTGTGGGCGATTTGAAAACCGCCTGTGCTTGACAAAAGGGCAAAAATGCCCTTAGTGCGAACGAGCCCTAAAAGAGACCTCTACACATGAAAACTGAATTTACTCATAAGATACAATGCAGGGATTTTTGGATTATATCCCCAGTTTCGATATAACTCTTTAAAGTTGTCATACCAACCTGGCAATACAACTTGGGAGTACCAGACGAAGAGTAACTGTCTTACTCAAGAGAGAAAATGTATTTGACTTGATTAAATAGAGTTACTCCAGATTTATTTTTTGACTTCTATTATTTATTTATTTATTGTATTTATAAAGCGCCAACATATTACGCAGCGCTGACTTCTCACATTTATTAGTGGCTCAGCAGATTCCTTACTGGAAGGTTTTGGGGCAATACAAGAATTAATGAAGGTTGCAGTAGAGCATTCAGCTAGCAGACCCATACAAGGGTGTATCTACAAGTCTGCGGGACCCCAGCAGAACTAATCCAGCCAGGACCCCTGCAAAACCTTGCCCCCCATTCAAACTCCATCTGGACCCCAGCTAAATGTCTAGGAGACGTCTAGCAGGGGCGTACAAGAGAGGCACACCCTTGCTTTGGGCCTCGCTTTAGAGGAGGGCCTCGCTTTGTTGCTGGTGGCTGCCAGCCTGCTCTGTACTGTGCGGTCCCAGGGGCCCCCAGTAACTTACATAAACCCGTTCCAGTGCAGACTCCTCTCACCGCTCACACCTCCTGTCACCATGCTCTCCTCCTGTCGCCACCTCGCCAGGTTCACATCCTGTCTCCATGGTTACCCTGGCAGTGCCGCCGGAAGTACACGATGAAGCAGCGAGAGGAGGAGAGAGTAGTGAGAGACGGTGCTGGAATGGGGTTATGTAAGTCTGAATTTGCTGCCAAACTTATAATAATAAATAATCATGAGGCCATAAAGGTAACAGGGGGTAAGCCCAACTAAAGGTTATAATTCAATTTTAGGATGGGGGAATGTATAACCTATAAGATAATTAATAGAGAATAAATTGTTTATCCGGGTCTCCACATCCTATATACTGTACAGTATATACATGTATAATCAAAGAGGGAATTCATTATTTTTTCATGGGGATTATGTATATTACTAAGACTTAGGTATTAGTCAGGTATGAGTCAGGTCATTTGACATTAATTAAAATAAAATGTTTGTTCACAAAAACAATATACATAGACATCATAAAATAAGCAAAACAACACACCGTGCCATAAAATAGTAATTTTGCTTAATCAGCACACAGTATATATATTATTACATATCTGCGAATAAGTATAGTGCAGAAAAAGAAAAATGGTAGCAGGGGTGTAACCACAAATTATCCCCCCCCCCCCGGGCAAAACTTTGGTGGGGCCTCCTTAATGTTTACAACCGTTCCCTTGGTGACCCTCACAACATGGGGGTCCATCATACAAGGCTCATAAAACAAGTGTGGCCATCAGGAACTTCACACCCATAACATTTGTAATCACAAAAAACCTCATCTGGAGTATCAGAGTAAGGCCCGGTTCACATTAGCGGTTGTTTGCCAAACGGACCGGATGACCTGACCGGATCCGGACCGGATCCGGATCGGAACCGTACGGTTCTGATCCGGATCCGTTCCGGATCCGGTCAGGTTGCATCAGGTGGCAATCAGGATGCGATCCGGATCCGTTTGGCAAAATATACGTAAAGAAAAAAAAAAATGTTGGGGTCTGGGAGGTCAGCAGAAGGGGGACCTGTGGAATCAGGCCCTCTGCTGTTTAGCACTCACCTCCACCTCCGACATGCTGCCAACATCCTGCCAACACCTCCAGCTCCTGCTGCTCCACTCCAAAATGCTTGCCCATGTGTCCCCAGCCAATATCGCCGCAAAAATCCGCATAGGAAGTGGGGTAGAAGATCCGGATTTCTCAGCCAGTGTGTTGTGCGGCCTCCGGTTCCCATTTGTTTGTATTGGCCGGATGGTGCAGTCCGGCTCCGCCCCGGATACGGCTGCCGGAGGGGCCGGATGAAAAAATAGCGCATGTTGGAACGGAGGCCGGAGTCCGGATCCGGCCCGGATCCGGTCCGGCTCCGGTTCTGCAGAACGGACCCATGTGAACGGACGCATAGGCTTTAATTGCTATGCCGTGCGTCCGTTCCGTCCGTTCTGCAGGCGGTGCGGCTCCGGCACGGCGATTCCGGAGGGCCACCGCAAGTGTGAACCGGGCCTAAGGGAAGATTAGTAGTTGGGGCCCTCGCACATCTCTGGCTCCCCTGCAGTCGCAGAGGCTGCCTCCCCAGTTACACCACTGAATGGTAGAACCGCCTTTTTCCTAAGTGTGTCCACTATAAATGCTTCAGCCACTCCTAATGGAGGACTTTACCCATAAGTATTATTCAAATAACACAATAATTATACTTTTTATAGCCAAGGTACAGACAGATCTCAGCACATTTCGTGAACCTGACACTGGTAATGTTTATTTCTTGGCTTAACAAGGGCGGAAAGGGATAATTTGCATATTTAGTAGGTGTGCATTGTGGGTAACCACAAATGTTCATTTATAACTGAATTATTGCAAATTTCCTTCTGTTTTAAGAAGGCAATTACACCAAGCTTTGCTTTTTTAGTAGGAGGGCTTTTTGGTTCCTTTCATCCCCCTATACATTCCTAGTAGTTTGGGTCACCCTAAGCTGCTTGGTTACTCTGTTGTACTCGACCAAGCCCTATTTCATACAGCCTTATCAATCCCTGCCATGTACTGATGAGGACCAAAAGTCCGAAACAGGCTGTCTACATGTGGGTTTGGTATGGCTGTGTAAAACTTAAAGCTATAGGCTTGCTATAAACCAGCGGCTCTGGATGCTTGCAGGGGCTTAACAAGGGCGGAAAGAGATAATTTGCATATTTAGTAGGTGTGCATTGTGGGTAACCACAAATGTTCATTTATAACTGAATTATTGCAAATTTCCTTCTGTTTTAAGAAGGCAATTACAGCAAGCTTTGCTTTTTTAGTAGGAGGGCTTTTTGGTTCCTTTCATCCCCCTATACATTCCTAGTAGTTTGGGTCACCCTAAGCTGCTTGGTTACTCTGTTGTACTCGACCAAGCCCTATTTCATACAGCCTTATCAATCCCTGCCATGTACTGATGAGGACCAAAAGTCCGAAACAGGCTGTCTACATGTGGGTTTGGTATGGCTGTGTAAAACTTAAAGCTATAGGCTTGCTATAAACCAGCGGTTCTGGATGCTTGCTTGGCTTAACAAGGGCGGAAAGGGATAATTTGCATATTTAGTAGGTGTGCATTGTGGGTAACCACAAATGTTCATTTATAACTGAATTATTGCAAATTTCCTTCTGTTTTAAGAAGGCAATTACACCAAGCTTTGCTTTTTTAGTAGGAGGGCTTTTTGGTTCCTTTCATCCCCCTATACATTCCTAGTAGTTTGGGTCACCCTAAGCTGCTTGGTTACTCTGTTGTACTCAACCAAGCCCTATTTCATACAGCCTTATCAATCCCTGCCATGTACTGATGAGGACCAAAAGTCCGAAACAGGCTGTCTACATGTGGGTTTGGTATGGCTGTGTAAAACTTAAAGCTATAGGCTTGCTATAAACCAGCGGTTCTGGATGCTTGCTTGGCTTAACAAGGGCGGAAAGGGATAATTTGCATATTTAGTAGGTGTGCATTGTGGGTAACCACAAATGTTCATTTATAACTGAATTATTGCAAATTTCCTTCTGTTTTAAGAAGGCAATTACAGCAAGCTTTGCTTTTTTAGTAGGAGGGCTTTTTGGTTCCTTTCATCCCCCTATACATTCCTAGTAGTTTGGGTCACCCTAAGCTGCTTGGTTACTCTGTTGTACTCGACCAAGCCCTATTTCATACAGCCTTATCAATCCCTGCCATGTACTGATGAGGACCAAAAGTCCGAAACAGGCTGTCTACATGTGGGTTTGGTATGGCTGTGTAAAACTTAAAGCTATAGGCTTGCTATAAACCAGCGGTTCTGGATGCTTGCTTGGCTTAACAAGGGCGGAAAGGGATAATTTGCATATTTAGTAGGTGTGCATTGTGGGTAACCACAAATGTTCATTTATAACTGAATTATTGCAAATTTCCTTCTGTTTTAAGAAGGCAATTACACCAAGCTTTGCTTTTTTAGTAGGAGGGCTTTTTGGTTCCTTTCATCCCCCTATACATTCCTAGTAGTTTTGGTCACCCTAAGCTGCTTGGTTACTCTGTTGTACTCGACCAAGCCCTATTTCATACAGCCTTATCAATCCCTGCCATGTACTGATGAGGACCAAAAGTCCGAAACAGGCTGTCTACATGTGGGTTTGGTATGGCTGTGTAAAACTTAAAGCTATAGGCTTGCTATAAACCAGCGGTTCTGGATGCTTGCTTGGCTTAACAAGGGCGGAAAGGGATAATTTGCATATTTAGTAGGTGTGCATTGTGGGTAACCACAAATGTTCATTTATAACTGAATTATTGCAAATTTCCTTCTGTTTTAAGAAGGCAATTACACCAAGCTTTGCTTTTTTAGTAGGAGGGCTTTTTGGTTCCTTTCATCCCCCTATACATTCCTAGTAGTTTGGGTCACCCTAAGCTGCTTGGTTACTCTGTTGTACTCGACCAAGCCCTATTTCATACAGCCTTATCAATCCCTGCCATGTTCGTTGACGCGGTTTCCGCGAGCAAATCGCGCCGCTCAAGTGGAAACGTACCCTAAAAATTACGAAACTTTTTTTTACCTACATAATTTGTTTGGCTAACACGGTACAGAAACATTTTTGCTACTAGCACCATATAAGGGAAGCTCACAGAGGGGGGTGAGATAACAAGCAGCAACTTTTTTCAGGTAAGTTTGCTCTGCTCTGAGTTACCACAGCCTCCTGTGCTGGTAAGTAAGGGGGTGGAGCCATAACCTCTGTATAAACAGAAATACCAGTTCCATGTGTACATTTTCTTGTAAGATGTGTTCTCTGCAGTTCCTGTGCAATGTGCTTCTCAATTATTTCCTGCTCATCTCTGAAGGTAAGACTTATTCACTTGCAAGACTGGCTGAGGCATATTAGTACACACGTTTCTTTTATGCTATCTGTAGGTGGTGCGGTGCTACTCCGTATTCTTAACATTAACAAATATCCTTGCATGTGTGATGTGTTGCTGCTATTGTCACACAAATGTCAGTCAGTCTAATTGGTTATTCCTGTTTACTAATTGCAGAGACTTTTGCTGGTGCTCAGACTTTGCTAAGTGCTTTTCTGAGATCACTGAGCCTCTCCCATCAGTCAATGATTCTCAAAATAGCTGTCAAGCCAGTCTCTTCCACACTTGTCATTAATTAACTTACCTTAGCTGACTTTCGTCTTATGGATATAAAACCTTTTATGTAGGTTTCACAGCTGTCATGTGGCTTTTACCGCAAGCAAATTTGTGTTTGAACTTAAAACCAATCTAACTCAATGGAATAGTACACGCTTGAATGTAAATTTTGCATGCAGAAAAAAACCTCACCGCAGTACAGCATAATTTTGCACATTGGGCTCGATTCACAAAGCGGTGATAACCCAGTTAAAGACTTTAGGCGTGATAACCATTTTTATCATGCCTAAACTCAGTTTAGGCATGATAAGTTTAGGCATGATAAGTTTAGGCATGATAAGTTTAGATAAGTTTAGATTGCGCGCAAAGTCCCGCACGCAAAGCAGCGCCATTAAACTCTATGCAAAGTGCACCAGACTTTGCTAGCGCAAAGCTTTTGATCAGCTGTGCACTGCGGTGCTAGCCCAGTTGGTGCTTAAACTTATCACACCTAAAAACTTATCACACCTAAACTTATCACACCTAAACTTATCATCAGTGGTGCTCAGCAGAGCTCGAATATTCGAGTAGCTCGAATATTCGAGCTCTTTTTCAGCTATTCGAGCTCGGTATTCGAGCTCCGAATAGCTGCAGCTATTCGAATGGGCTATTCGCGTACACTCGAATAGCCCATTCACTATTCGAGCTATTCGAGCAAAAGGCGCTATTCGAGCTCGGTACTGAGCTCGAATAGCGTCATAGCCCAGATTGATGTCCTTAGAGCCAATCAGAGGGCTCCCAGGCCCTCTGACGGCAGCCAATCACAGAGGGGGACCCTGGCCAGCCCCTACCCTATAAATAGCGGCCGCCATGTTACGTTTCTCCGTCCTTGCCTGAGACTTGCATAGAGAGAGAGTTGCTCCTTTGTGCTTTGGCTTAGCAAGAGCTTTATTGTGGTCATTTACCTAGCGTTTTTGCTCACATACACCTCCTATACACACCTATATTGTTGTTAGTTAGTTAGACATTGTATTTTAGTTAGTAGCTTTTGTGTTACATAGAGACAGGCCAGCTGCTGCAGGCTTACAGCTTTAGGCCTCAGGGCCTGCCTGTGTGGGCAGCTGTCCTCCTGTCCTCTGTTTATTTCTCTCTATTCTATACCAGTATTTCTGCTGTCCTTTACTACTGATTGTATTAGTATTGTAGTTATATACTGTAACTGTACTAGGACACTCACTGTCACTGTTCATAGGCTACTAGCTGCTCCTGCGTGTGTGCACTCACTGTCTGTGTACACACTACACACACTCTATTTCCAAGTTCTGATAACTGATTGATTATTGTAATTGAATATTGTAATTAGTTAGTTGTACTCACTGTTACTACTTACTGTACTAGGAGTCTCGGACACTCAGTCACTGTTCATAGGCTACTAGCTCCTGCGTGTGTGCACTCACTGTCTGTGTACACACTACACACACTCTATTTCCTTCTGATAACTGATTGATTATTGTAATTAGTTAGTTGTACTTACTGTTACTACTTACTGTACTAGGAGTCTAGGACACTCAGTCACTGTTCATAGGCTACTAGCTCCTGCGTGTGTGCACTCACTGTCTGTGTACACACTACACACACTCTATTTCCTTCTGATAACTGATTGATTATTGTAATTAGTTAGTTGTACTTACTGTTACTACTTACTGTACTAGGAGTCTAGGACACTCAGTCACTGTTCATAGGCTACTAGCTCCTGCGTGTGTGCACTCACTGTCTGTGTACACACTACACACACTCTATTTCCTTCTGATAACTGATTGATTATTGTAATTAGTTAGTTGTACTTACTGTTACTACTTACTGTACTAGGAGTCTAGGACACTCAGTCACTGTTCATAGGCTACTAGCTCCTGCGTGTGTGCACTCACTGTCTGTGTACACACTACACACACTCTATTTCCTTCTGATAACTGATTGATTATTGTAATTAGTTAGTTGTACTTACTGTTACTACTTACTGTACTAGGAGTCTAGGACACTCAGTCACTGTTCATAGGCTACTAGCTCCTGCGTGTGTGCACTCACTGTCTGTGTACACACTACACACACTCTATTTCCTTCTGATAACTGATTGATTATTGTAATTAGTTAGTTGTACTTACTGACTGTTACTACTTACTTACTTACTGTACTAGGGACACTCACTCAGTCACTGTTCATAGGCTAGCTCCTGCGCGTGTTTGCGCGTGCGTGCACTCACTGTCTGTAGTGTACACACACTAAATTTACTTGTGATTACTACTGATTATTGTAAGTTGTAACTGCTAGTTGTACTTCCTGACTGTTACTACTTACTTACTGTACTAGGGACACTCACTCAGTCACCTCACCCACCAACCCACTCCATTAAAGTACCCCACTTTTCACCCGCCCTTTTAAAAAACTTTTGTCTATACGCCCAAAACATCGAAGATGTCTGGAAGTGGCAGCCAGCGCGGTTTGGGCAAGGGGAAGGGCAGCAAGGGAATCAGGAGGAGAGGGAGCAGCATTGTGGCAAGCCGCGGGCGCGGGCGCGCCACCATGCACAGTTCCGCAGCAGCAGCAGCAGCGTCAGTGGCTAACATTCCTCCCATAGCCACTGGCCGTGGACGCCTTGGGCGCCGCCCAGCAGGAGCATCTGCAACTCACGCTGCAGAGACACAGCAGCAGCAGCGTGTAGCACCTGCTCCGATTTTCCTCCAGCCGGGTCGGAAACGTCCCATTGAGGAAAAGCATGCAGACACTGTGGTGCAACTCATGACGGAGGATGAGCAGCCCGCCATCAGCTCTGCATCTGAGGCCTCCACCCTCACCACCACCACACCTGTTCGCAGCAGCCGCCCAGCAGGGTCTGGGGAGGAGGCCAGTTCACCGTCACTCGCCGACCTGTCATTCAGCAGTCTTTTGACCCCAGGCATCATGAGTAAATTGTCTGCTGTTGTTGGCGATCTTGAGGAGGAGATGCTGATGGGCACTTTGGGGGATGAGGGATTGGACAGCAAGACTGTGGCGACAGTCAAGCAGCCCATCCATGCATCAGGAGAGGAGTTTGGGGGGTCCTCATCCCAGCAGGACATGTTTCAGGAGGGGGAGGATGTTGATGACCCGGTGACAGACAGAGACTGGGTGCCACCACCTCCAGGGGATGTCGTCCTCAGCAGCTCTGAGGAGGAGGAGGAGGATGCTCTTGTGGGCCTTGCAAGGAGGCGCATCATTGCAAGCATTGGCAGCAGCAGTAGGCAGGTCCCACAGCCTGCTGGTGTCTCAGGCTCAGCAGCAGCAGCAGCAGCATCTGCCAGTACCACCACCAGCCGCACCCAAGCCCCCCAAGCCCCCCCCCCAAACCACCACAGGGAGACAGGCAGCAGCGCTTCCATGCCGTAGGGGGATGTTTCTGTCACCAATCTGGCGCTTTTTCACCATGCCCACAGTGTACAGCAAGTACGCCACTTGCAACCACTGTCAGCGGAAGTTGAGCAGAGGTGCAGACCCCTTAAAGTTCTGCACCAGCTCGCTCATCAACCACCTTGCTGCGAAACATTTCCACCAGCATCAGGAGTTCCAGAGGCTGAAAGCATCTGGTGCTGGCAGTGGCACCACACCCATCACTGCACAGCCTTCAGCAGCAGCAGCAACAGCAGCCACCCGCCCTCCTGCTCCTCCAGCAGCACCAGCAGGAGTGCGGAAACGCACTGCTCCTCCCCCCTCTGCAACTCCTGCCGCCGACACTGAGGCCTGTTCTGGCAGCCAGTCCTCAGTGGCCTCCTCCGCTGTGTCTGCTGATTCCCGTGCCTGCAAAAGGCCACGCCAGAGCCTTTTGAGCGAGTCCTTCCAGGGGGTGGTTAGGGCTCTGCCTCCCAGCATCCGTCGCGTGCGGCAGCTGAACGGCTTGCTGGCACGGGCCATGTGCTCCCAACTCCTGCCGTACACGCTCGTGCAGGAGGGGAGCGTCATTCGTGCGCTGCTTGCTTGCGCAGCCCCAGACTGGCAGCTCCCCAGCAGACACTTTTTCTCCCGCAAGGCCATTCCTGCACTGCACCGCTTTGTGATGGCCAATGTGGAGCGAGGGCTGGAGCACGCGGTTGGTGAAAGGGTCCACGTCACCATGGACTCCTGGAGCAGCCGCTTCGGGACAGGCCGCTACCTGTCCTTCACTGTCCACTGGGTCAGCTTGGTGGAAGGGGGTGAGGATGGGAGAGCAGCAGCGGGCACAGCAGCAGCAGCAACACAGTGGGTGGTGCCACCCCGCAGGGTCAGGGGAACTGCAGTAGGTTCCTCCGATCCTCTGCCATCCTCCGGCACACCTGGCCAAACCCCCCGCCTCAGCAGCAGCGTGAAGGCCCGCCACTGCCAAGCGCTGCTGCACTTGGTCAGCCTTGGGAAGACCAAGCTGACGGCAACCCATGTGTTGGCCAAACTCCAGGAGCAGGAGAGGATTTGGCTGACCCCCAGAGGCCTCAGAGTCGGAGAGGTGGTGGCCGACAATGGGGCCAATCTGGTTGCCGCAATAGACAGGGGAAACCTGACCCACATCCCCTGTCTTGCCCACGTGCTGAACCTGGTGGTGCAGAAGTTCTTGCGCACCTACCAGGGGATGGGCGAACTGCTGGAAACGGCAAGGAACGTTGTGCGTCACTTCCGGCGCTCGGCTGCAGCCTGTGCGAGCCTGGAAGACGTGCAAAAGGAGCTGGATCTGCCACGCCATCGGCTGATCCTTGACGTTCCGACTCGCTGGAACTCCACCCTGGCGATGTTTGAGCGTCTGGTTGAACAGAAGCGCGCTGTCAAACAGTACCTTGCCCTGGCCACTGTTTCCGCCGCTCAGAGAAGGGACAAGACCAGCAACATCCCGTCCATCGTCCCCGATGATGACTGGAGGCACATGCAGCAGGTGTGCTTAGTGCTGGCTCCCTTTCTGCAGGCCACTAACATGGTGAGCAGGGACCATGCTATGGTCTGCGAGTGGGTGCCCCTGGTTTGTCTGCTGAACAGGGCCCTCGATGCTTTGCTGGAACAGGGAGCGGCAGCCTTGGACCAGCAGGAGCGGCAAGCAGCTGCACAGTCCACCTCTGAGGGGGAGGAGGAGGAGGACTTGGTGGAGGTCCCTGACCTTGCTGCTGATGAGGGGGATCAGCACAGTGCAGCTGAGTTGGTGCGGGGGTGGAGAGAGGATGAGGCTGACGAGGCAGAGGAGGAGGATGAGGACAGCAGCACTGCCGTCGATGTGCCAGCAGACGTGGCCCGCCTCTTCCCAATGGCAGCGCACATGCTGACGTGCCTGCGCAGAGACCCCAGGGTGATCCAGATGAAGCAGAGGGAGGACATCTGGATCAGCATGATGTTGGACCCACGCCTCAAGGGGAAGTTGAGCCAGTTCCTGCCGCCTGCAGGAGGAGACCCAGCGCAACAAATAAGGAGCTTGCAGCAGGCCCTTGTTGAGCGCTTGGAGGAAGCCTTCCCCCAGCCTTCCACCCCCACTGTCCAGCAGCCAGCACAGAGGCAGCAGCAGGTGCCTGCATCCAGCAGCAAGCGCCCCACAGACCTGCTGTCTCTCAGCCACGAGCTCTACAGGACTGTAGAGGCTCCGGCAGCAGTGACTAGAGAGGAGGTGCATGCAGCAGCATCCTCCACCGGTCACAGCCAGCGCCTGACCCGCATGGTGGCTGACTACATGGGGTCCTACAGCGGGCTTGACAGCGATGCCCCTGTTGATCCCATGGAGTATTGGGTCAAGCGCCTGGAGATCTGGAGCGAGCTGGCGCAGTACGCCCTGGAAGTGCTGTCCTGCCCCCCTTCCAGCGTGCTGTCCGAGCGCTGCTTCAGTGCAGCTGGTGGTGTGGTCACTGAGAAACGCTCACGTCTGTCTCACAAGTCTGTGGACAGACTGACGTTTCTCAAGATGAACCAGGCGTGGGTGGAAGGCGAGTTCCTGGCCCCTGTTGTCGGCGAGAGGGGGACATGAACTGGCTAAGAACCATCGTTAATGTGCCTTACCACCCTTTACCACCTCCTGGCTCCTGCTCACTAAGCCAGCCTGGTTCACTTTGACTATTACGTCGCCTGCAGCCACACATTTTACACCTACAGTGGGCTGCTGTGTACTGCCCTTCTGCTGTCTGTCTGTGTTTCCCACTGCCAGGGTACACAGATTTACCTTCTGCTGCCACTCTGCCACCAGCTATTACGTCAAACAATAGCTATATATCTGTGTAATTTGTTTTACAAACAAAACCAAAAAACCATTAAAAAAAAAAAAAGGTTTAATTTTTCTGAGGTGCCCGGGTTGAAAACTGTGTTGTCCCAGTTGTGTATTGGACACGATGTGGGCTGCACGACCGCTGTCTGGGACCTCCTGTTGTGTTCATTTACGGCCTGGTATCACCGCTAGGTACCAGGGCTATTATGTCACGCTGCCTGCCTGCTGCCACACTCACACTACTCCTCCATTCCTCCTGCTGCTGCTGTCTGTCTGTGTTTCCCACTGCCAGGGTACACAGAATTACCTTCTGCTGCCACACTGCCACCAGCTATTACGTCAAACAATAGCTGCTCACATTACTCCTCCATTCCTCCTGCTGCTGCTGCTGTCGGTCTGTGTTTCCCACTGCCAGGGTACACAGAATTACATTCTGCTGCCACTCTGCCACCAGCTATTACGTCAAACAATAGCTATATATCTGTGTAATTTGTTTTACAAACAAAACCAAAAAACCATTAAAAAAAAAAAAGGTTTAATTTTTCTGAGGTGCCCGGGTTGAAAACTGTGTTGTCCCAGTTGTGTATTGGACACAATGTGGGCTGCACGACCGCTGTCTGGGACCTCCTGCCTGCTGTGTTTATTTACAGCCCTGATATCACCGCTAGGTACCAGGGCTATTATGTCACGCTGCCTGCCTGCTGCCACACTCACACTACTCCTCCATTCCTCCTGCTGATGCTGCTGTCTGTCTGTGTTTCCCAACGCCAGGGTACACAGATTTACCTTCTGCTGTCACTCTGCCACCAGCTATTACGTCAAACAATAGCTGCTCACATTACTCCTCCATTCCTCCTGCTGCTGCTGCTGCTGTCTGTCTGTCTGTGTTTCCCAATGCCAGGGTACACAGATTTACCTTCTGCTGCCACTCTGCCACCAGCTATTACGTCAAAAAATAGCTATATCTGTGTAATTGGTTGTAAAACCAAAACTACAAAACCATAAAAAAAAAAAAAAGGTTTAATTTTTCTGAGGTGCCCGGGTTGAAAACTGTGTTGTCCCAGTTGTGTATTGGACACAATGTGGGCTGCACGACCGCTGTCTGGGACCTCCTGCCTGCTGTGTTTATTTACAGCCCTGGTATCACCGCTAGGTACCAGGGCTATTATGTCACGCTGCCTGCCTGCTGACACACTCACACTACTCCTCCATTCCTCCTGCTGATGCTGCTGTCTGTCTGTGTTTCCCAACGCCAGGGTACACAGATTTACCTTCTGCTGCCACTCTGCCACCAGCTATTACGCTTAAACAATAGCTGCTCACATTACTCCTCCATTCCTCCTGCTGCTGCTGCTGCTGTCTGTCTGTCTGTGTTTCCCAACGCCAGGGTACACAGATTTACCTTCTGCTGCCACTCTGCCACCAGCTATTACGTCAAAAAATAGCTATATCTGTGTAATTGGTTGTAAAACCAAAACTACAAAACCATAAAAAAAAAAAAAAAAAAGGTTTAATTTTTCTGAGGTGCCCGGGTTGAAAACTGTGTTGTCCCAGTTGTGTATTGGACACAATGTGGGCTGCACGACCGCTGTCTGGGACCTCCTGCCTGCTGTGTTTATTTACAGCCCTGGTATCACCGCTAGGTACCAGGGCTATTATGTCACGCTGCCTGCCTGCTGCCACACTCACACTACTCCTCCATTCCTCCTGCTGATGCTGCTGTCTGTCTGTGTTTCCCAACGCCAGGGTACACAGATTTACCTTCTGCTGCCACTCTGCCACCAGCTATTACGTCAAACAATAGCTGCTCACATTACTCCTCCATTCCTCCTGCTGCTGCTGCTGCTGTCTGTCTGTCTGTGTTTCCCAACGCCAGGGTACACAGATTTACCTTCTGCTGCCACTCTGCCACCAGCTATTACGTCAAAAAATAGCTATATCTGTGTAATTGGTTGTAAAACCAAAACTACAAAACCATTAAAAAAAAAAAAAAAAAAAGGTTTAATTTTTCTGAGGTGCCCGGGTTGAAAACTGTGTTGTCCCAGTTGTGTATTGGACACAATGTGGGCTGCACGACCGCTGTCTGGGACCTCCTGCCTGCTGTGTTTATTTACAGCCCTGGTATCACCGCTAGGTACCAGGGCTATTATGTCACGCTGCCTGCCTCATTGACTGCCTGCTGCCACACACTCATCCTCCTCCTCCTGCTGCTGAATTTACCTCCTGCTGTCTGTGTGTTTCCACTGCCAGGGAGCACATACAATGGCACTTCCAACATGCGTGCGCCACCAGCTATTTGTTACGCTCAAAAATAGCTGCATTTCTTTAAAAAAAAAATTTGAAAAGAGAAATAAGTGAAGAAGAAGACGATATAGAAGAAGATGAAGAAGATGAAGAAGAAGAAGATGAAGAAGAAGAAGAAGAAGATGAAGAAGAAGAAGAAGAAGAAGAAGGAGAAGAAGATGAAGATGAAGAAGAAGAAGATGAAGAAGAAGAAGATGAAGAAGATGAAGATGAAGAAGATGAAGAAGAAGAAGATGAAGAAGAAGAAGATGATGAAGATGATGAAGAAGAAGAAGATGAAGAAGAAGATGAAGATGATGAAGAAGAAGAAGATGATGAAGAAGAAGAAGATGAAGATGAAGAAGATGAAGAAGAAGAAGATGATGAAGAAGAAGAAGAAGATGAAGAAGAAGATGAAGAAGAAGAAGATGAAGAAGATGAAGATGAAGAAGATGAAGAAGATGAAGAAGAAGAAGATGAAGATGATGAAGAAGAAGAAGATGAAGATGATGAAGAAGAAGAAGATGAAGAAGATGAAGAAGATGAAGATGATGAAGAAGATGAAGAAGAAGAAGAAGATGAAGAAGTTGAAGATGAAGTAGATGTAGAAGAAGAAGAAGATGAAGAAGATGAAGAAGATGAAGAAGAAGATGAAGAAGATGAAGAAGAAGATGAAGAAGAAGATGAAGAAGATGAAGAAAAAGAAGATGAAGAAGAAGAAGAAGAAGACAATATAAAAGAAGAAGAAGATATAGAAGAAGATATAGAAGAAGAAGATATAGAAGAAGAAGATATAGAAGAAGAAGAAGAAGAAGAAGAAGAAGATATAGAAGATAAAGAAGAAGAAGAAGAAGTATATACAGTACTGAACAAATTTCTGGACACAACTTCTCTTTTCAACTTTTTTTTTTTAAAGGAACATCCCCACATAATCACTTGCTGTTGTTACTTGGAAAAAAAGAGGTTT